>NC_056728.1:1821316107-1821383607 GCF_019279795.1 Protopterus annectens
AGGCATAGATCTCCCCTGAAAAGCCTGTAGAAGACAAAATACAGGAACAGAGCCTTGAGGCGGTCTGCATAGGACACTTTACTTATCCCCTGCATTCTTTTAGTGAGGAACCTCTGCGGATGTTCCAGTTGTTGGATATGCCTGGTTAGGTACATACCAGAGCCTTTCATCTTCTCACATAACTGGTTCTCAAGCTACCTAGCAGATAGACAACAGGCTGTTAAATGGCAAAATTCCCTATCTCCATATCTTGACACCTCCACTGGAGTTCCCCAAGGTTCCATACTAGGACCCCTCCTATTCAGCATTTTCATCAATAGCTTTTATTCTTCACTAGGTCAAGGATCCCTTATTCAATACATAGACGACTTGACTATTATATGCTCCACTGACTGTTTCTGATCTGCAACAAATAACTCAATTGGCCATTACCTCTACTGAGACCTGGATGTATAATAATCATCTTTCACTCAATCCAAACAAAACCAAGCTCATGTTTTTCACCCCAAAGAGGACAGACCCCTCCCTAAAAAAAGCCCAATTCACTATATTTTGTCAGAGCAACACAGCAATTGAGGTTGTTGCCTAGACAAAACTATTAGGTGTAATTATACATGAACATTTGAACTCTGACTTGCACATACATCATAGTATCGAAGCCGCGGCGGTACAGTGGTAGCGTTGTTGCCTCACAGCAAGAGGTTCTCCTGTTCAGTTCTCGGCTGGAGTGCCTTCTGTGTGGAGCTGCATGTTCTTCCCACGGTCGAGTAGCCTGCAAAAGACATGCGTGAATGGGCGTGCCTTCGCTGAAGGTTGGGCGTCAGGCTGGCAACTCGGCACCATAAAAATCTACTGCCAATCATTAACGGACCGGAGTTCCACTATGGCGACCCCTAAACGGGAAAAGCCGAAAAGACAAACAACAACAACATATTTCATAGTATCAGCAAAACTCACCAAAAGATAGGTATCCTCTAAAGGCATAAATACTTCCTTAGCTCCTCCACAAAACAAGCTCTAGCTTCCACTTACATATTACCATTTCTCATATATGGTGCCCCTCTGCTTGCTAATATTCAGTCCTCCCTAAAAGCTAAACTCAGCACTTGTTATAAAAAAATCACCAAATTTGCAACTAACGCCAAACACTATAGCCATCATGGTACCGCTCTTCACTCTCTCAACTGGCTTGAGCTACCTCTCCTACCTGCAACTAACGACTGCACACAAATTAATCTTTAAACCATCAGACTGTCCTGCTCTTAGCACAATATTAAGTTTCTACCATCCTAGACGTTCTCGTAGATCCAAGAATAAGCAACTTTTACTGGTATAAAAACCAAACCTTCTAGCTGGCCATCTTCTATACTCTGGTTCAGTAGCCAAAGCATGGAATGCCCTACCATTAACTATTATAACCACTCAAAATCCTTATGATTTCAAAACCTTCCTAAGAAACTGCTTATCTTCTGTCTGGAATTGCACCTGCACCTTGTCTCCTTCTCTCAAAACCTAACTGGCACAGTGATTTTCAAAATGTACTATGTATTAATACCAAGTATTATCCTTACTATTTCTGTCAGAAATATGTATGCAAAGTCTGTCTCTTTACCTTTGTTGATTCCTTACATTTGTCAGTTTACTAGTACACGGGCGGCCATGGTGGTGCAGCGGTTAGCATTGCCACCTCACAGCAAAAGGTTCTCCGGTTCGATTCTCGGCTGGGGTGCCTTCTGTGTGGAGTCTGCATGTCCTCCCTGTGGTCGCGTGGGTTTCCTCTGGGTGCTCTGGTTTCCTCCCACATCCCAAAGACATGCTGTAGGTGGATTGGACACTTTAAATTGGCCCTAGGCATATGTGTGTGTGTGTGTGTGTGTGTGTGTGTGTGTGTGTGTGTGTGTGTGTGTGTGTGCCTTCTGTGGAAGGTTGGGTGCCGGGCTGGCAACTTGACACCGTAAAACTCCACTGCCAATCATGAGCGGGCAGGTGATCCGCTGTGGCGACCCCTAACCGGGAAAAGCCGAAAGAAGAAGAAGAAGTCAGTTTACTAGTACACTAGTAGTACAACCAGTTGTTTAAATATGTTACCTTTACTGTACATATTCTTGTAATGAACTCTCTTCATATGTTACCTTTGCTGTATAAACTCTTGCAATTGTACTCACTTCATATGTATTCATTCAATGTATGTGTGTGTGTGTGTGTGTATATATATATATATATATATATATATATATATATATATATATATATACATACATATATATAGATAGATATATGTATATAAATATATATATGTGTGTGTGTTGTTATTTGAGGAGATCTTCTCCCCTGGCCTCCTCTGTAAATGGGTTCATAACGGCCCAGTGGACTACCCAGTTAAACAAATGCAAATAAATAAAATAAATAAATAAACCTTAATTAAACCGCTACCTTCCAATTCCATCTGAAATCTCAAGCTTAGTCTAGTTCAGATGTGCACTAAATAAAATCAGTATGCCACTTTTTGCAGAAGTATTACACAAATGGACCCCAACCCCTTCCATCTACAGAAATACTTGGCAGCTTGGTTGGCTTTAATTTTTGTCTCCTGTAAAAAACGCCACCTGTACTTTTATATCTTTTTGTGTAGTAAAAATCAGAGGTTTGTTTAATACATACTTCTCAATCTGCATACATTGAAAATAGGAGCAAAGGCCCTTAAAAAAACAGAGACATCCAGCTAAAAATCTGGAATATAATTAGCACAAAATCTGAATACCAAATAGCATGTCACTCTTCCTACTTCCAGTGGTAATCTAGAATACTGCTCAGAAACACACATTTAAGAAACAAAACAATGACAAAAATGGTGGAAAAATATAAGCACATTACCAAAAATACAGTGTAAAATCTGTAGACTTAAACTGTATAGCAAAATTCTACCACATAGGGCAGTGATGGCGAACCTATGACACGCATGTCAAAGCCAGGTGACACACCACAACGTTCTGGGTGACACGTCAGCATTCACCAACACCCAAGTTACCAAAGAAACTGCTTTTGCATTTTTTACTTATGTGAAGTGCATTGGATTATTTTCTGCCAGCAGCCAGATCAACAACACTGCTACAGAGGTAAGGAAGTTATTAACCTCAAAAACTATTTCAGTATACTGTCTCAACAGAGTCTGCAAAGGGCAGTGCTGACATTACAGACGTGTAACCACAAAGAGCAAACAAAGGGCAACTACTCTGCATTTCTGTGTGTGTGCTTTTTTTACATTCCTCTCAACTGTTCCTCTTAATCCCTCCTAAAACTGGTGACTTTTTACACTTAATAGACTTATTTTACTTCAGAAAATGTATATTAATTCACATTCATTTTTTCTGTCAGTGTCACAGATTGATAGTTCTAGTAGTTTAAAACTGCCATGTCTCTTATTTCTAGATTTGTCCCTGATTCTGTTGAGATTTATCCCCGATGTATTGAGAGCTATGCTGTTTTATTTATTTTGGGTTTTTTTTATTTATTTTTGTTTGTGGGGGGACGACACGCAAACAGAGTCAGGTTAGGCATTTTCCAAAGTTTTGACACGCCGGACCCAAAAGGTTCACCATCACTGACACAGGGTCATTTATGTTTGCTTCATAAAAAAAAGTTAAGATATGTGTCATATTTCTTTAAATTATTGTTGCAGCAGTGTACTGGTCATGTAGTGTGGCTTTCTGTGTACTAGAGAGCTTCAAAAATCACATGTGATAAGGAGGATTCAGAAAACTGTGTGAAGGAGTAAATCAAATCAGAAAATAGGGACATACCTCCAAAAATAGGAACATCCTAAATGAGACCTGAAAATAGGAACATTCCTCCAAAATTGGGACACTTGAGAAGTCAGGTTTAATAGAAGCATTCAAACCTTGAATGTTCAACATTAGTTTGTGATAAAACTCATAACCAAAGTACTCCACAAGGAACACCAAAACCCGTGTGTAGAATATAGTAACTGCTGGGTGCCTTACTTTGTAACACTGTCTTGTTAAACACAGTATGAAAGAAGTGATTGACAAACCATTAAAACAGCATTTCTCTATTAGGATGTTTAAGCCACCGGTTTGCAATGTATATCTTAAAGTTACAGAGAAAACAAGAAAAATATGCTCGAATACAATAAGAGAAAACAAGAAAAATATGCTTGAATACAATCATATATGTAAACCTCAGTAATGTGTAAATGTTAAGGATATTAGAAGAATTGCCTCCCCTAAAAACAGAAACATATTTGTGCTGAACATTTTTGCAGTTAATAGCTTCAGTTCAGTCTATACTGTTTCAAATAGTGTAGAGAATAGCCAGAAGCTTACCCCAGCTAGTAACATCAGCAGACAAAGGAATCCTTGGTATCAACAGTCAGTGGGCCACCGTTCACATTGTTACTGACACACACATCACTGTTGTAGTGGCCCACACAGTTGGTAGCATAATTCATAGGGAGGGAAATTAAATTAACAGATCACTGCTAAGAGATTCAGCAACAACCTGCAAAGAAAATCCCAAACAGTTAGAAGTAATTAAAAATAGTATTCTCACTTCTAAAATATCTGCTAATAATAAAAGCATGCAGAAACTGAGTAACAAAAACAGTCAGTAGTGTTACAGTGATTGTAAGACATGCTTTCATTATGTTTTTTCAAAAATAAAAAAAATCATTGGCTCTATTAACTGAATTAGCAACTAATGGATCAAATGGAAAGATAATGACAAGTATTGCTAGCCCACCAATCCTGTAATTGTATTTGCATCTTACACATGAAAAATAAATAAAAAAGCCAAGAGAGGGAGCACTAACTGTATACTATGTGGGGGAATGGTTCTGACTGTTTGAAATGATGAATGGATTCAAACAATTTTGAGAGTTCAAGAAGCACAGCATATGTTCCTCATACAGACTTACAACAGTAGATACAAACATTCAGACGATGTAGCTACAAACATCAGTAAAGCATCCTTAAGTCCAGAGAGGTCACCTGTGTAAACTCTGCACCTGTTCTAATCAGGCCATGCCTGCTCCAGTGGTATACAGTATGAATGAAGCCCTGATTCTAACCCAGGTGACATAAGTCTGATAAACAGCTCAGGCACTTGATGGAGCTGACAAGCAAGAAGGGCATGCCCATCTTGGGAGGCAAGGAGGGTGATACTGATAAGAGTGAATCTCTCATCAAACCTTGATGAAGGCTAAGACTTGGAGAGATCACCAGGCTGGACATCAAGGTAGATCAAGGAGGTCTGGTACCCTTAGACCTAGGGTGGGCACATTCTCACAGGTCACACCTCTCTGCCCATCCAGCTCACTGGAGGAGTGAGATTTAGGAAAAAAAACAACAACACTGCGAGATGCAGTATGACAACCCCTCAACTGGCCATGTCCCACATGGAACAGCAAGATGAAAAGAACCCAGAGAACCTACCATGGGGAGTTGGAGGTCTCTCTATAACAAGGGATATCCTAAAAGGAAGGGCCTTGCCCAGTGTTACTCAATATCATGGCATTGTCACAACATATACATTTCTGTGGACAGGAATACATGGCCATAGAGGAGCCTGAAGTCATGTGAGTGGATGAAAAAAAATCGGTTCTGATTAGGCCAGCCTCATCCTGCTCTCTTTCCTGTAGCATCAGCTCTTTTATCATGAGTGAGGAGTCAGGAATCCATCTCCTGTTCTGACACAGTACCCTCTATGATGCTCATAGAAGGTAAAAAATTATTATGAAGCTGCAGTGTAAATTCCAGTCAATTCCTGGCAGGAGGGGGATGAAGTTTCATGTCATTTCTGTTCTTCACCATCAATACTTTAGATTTCTTTTGTTAGTGGTCTTCACTGGTGTCCTAGCAGAGTGATTCAGGTTTTTTTTTAAGTCTAAAGAGACCAGTGGTGGACATCATTACTCCTTAATCTCAGTATCACAGGAGTAGGTGAGCTGCATCGTGCTGCAATCCAGGAATGTCAGCCTCTGCCAGTAGATCAAATAGCTGCTTCTGACCACTTTTTCAACCATCACAGTTACTGGAAATTTCAGTTGGATGGAAACCCCTAAGTCTTTAAATCTTTCAAGTGCTGGTTTGACTGTTTGCATTTATTGAATAAAGGAGTGCTACAGTCAGGGAAGAACCGAACAGGAGAGTCAACAAGCGACCCCCAGTTCCCAAGATTTTTTCAGTGCATCTTCCATGTCAGTAAAATTTAAAAATATAATTATAAAATGCCTTACAATGTTAATGGGGATGACAGCAATGATTCAACATGCCTTTTCAGTTTCTGGAGGGGTTGTGCACTTCAGTAACATACTCAGTTCCTTCCTAATAAATGTGACATATTCCTGTCCCTTCATTCCCTCAGGCAGCCCAAGTGCAGATTATTTCTGTGGGCATGAATTTCCATATCACCCTCCTTAAGTTCTAAATTTTTAGAATAAAGCTCCTCTATTTTGTTATTGTGGCTATTAGACAGTTGCCTTTGCTTCTAAAGTGTCTTCTGTTGCGACTCAAATTCCTCATGGAGGATTGATATTTTTTTCTGTTGTTACTAGCTTCCTTGAGAGAACAGGTACATATGTATGAATTAATGTATTTATTTATACACTTATTTAACAGGTAGGCCCATTGGCCTAAGGACCCTTTCGGGTATGGCCTGGGCTCTAAGAGCAGCACAGAGGTGAGTAAGTTTATTGAAGACTGGAGGGTGGCAAAACCCACATTCTTCTTGGCACTGCTCAAACATGCTTTCTGATTTGCCTTGGTGGGCATGCTGTGGTCTCCCTGTATCATGTGCTTCAGAATAAGATTACAAAAAGTACAGTACAAATACTGAAGAATTTCTACAGAAAAAACCCTGAATGTGCATATCATCCCATACACAAACTACAGGACTCCTAGTCTGACAAAATCACCTGGTATGTCATTACATGTTTTAATATATCACAGACTGAAGAGCCAGACACCATTTAAAGCATCTGCTTACAAATGTCAAATGTACCTCCTTGCTTCTTTCTACTTTAATATGTGTTATTTCTTGTCTTCAACTCTTCATGCTTCTTACAGTTCATAAATATTGTATGTTCTTACTAATCGTTATGATCTCACGGTCTCAGTGATGACAATAATTGCTGCTTTTAATGCACCTGAGGCTAATGGCTGTGATCTCTTGAATACTCTACCAAGCTTGGTTAAGGACATAAAATGAAATATTTCAGTTCAAATGATTCCAAGGTGTTTGTATGTATGTGCATAAAATCACCAGTAATTAAATGTTAACAGTTCTACCAAAGATTACATACATGCTCACCAGCAAAAACTCTTGTATATTGCCTTAAAGGATTAATAATTATCTATTCTGCTACAGAACTTTTCATTCATTCATTCAATTTTTGAAAATAATTCTGTTTGGTCTGCAAATGGTTAATGTGACACTGTCCATGGGTTAGACTTTGACCACCTTTACTTAAATCACATTGCAGGTGTTCATGTTATTGTGTTCTTTTTCTCTCTGTTTGCATAGACAGTTTTAGGAGATTAATGTATACAAGAGGTGATTACTGCAATAGTTGGCAATCAGTAAGCCTGCATGTAAATGACTTTGTCAACAAAAGTGCTTCTCCATCAAATAACTTGGTGTCTTGTGAAATCCTTCCCAGTATGGAACATAATGTTATTGCATTTGCAGGCCAGGTTTATTGCAGTTCTGTTTCCACCCTAGATAACTCAGAAATAACTTGTCATGAATCATTTCTGCCACTTCCAATAGCTCAGGTTGTTCCTTTCCTGGGCTGTCTTTTGATTAGTTCAGATCTTTTTAAATTGCAGGCCTTTGACAAGCAAGAGGTTCGCAAACATCCAAGCAGCACTCAGAATACAGTTCTTCAGGAAACGGTAAGACTCAGTACAGTATTTGTTGGTTTTGAGCCTAAGAGAAGGTTCTGCTCAAACCAATAGAGACCACATTCAGATATTAAAAGAGTGTATTAAGATTATTGTGATTTGATGATTGGGTAAATGTTTGAATAAACTTAATAGACCAAAAGCTTTGCGAATGTGCATACCTCCTTGAGGCTATCTTAATCAGGATTTTTTTCTATAGAAGACTCACTTTGAACAACAAGTGAAACAAATGAACATGGATTTGTTTTCCTGTGAGAATCAGTAACACATTTGTATTTTAACTAGTCCATAACTTTATTATTCTTATTCTTGATTGTTGCGCTAATTGTTTTGATTTTTAAAGGTTTAAAAGGTTTTAAAATTCAAAAGTTCTAACTTTTTCCTATTAAAATTTATTTTCTTAGGAGTGGGGCTCCAGACAAGGTTTATTGTACTGTATATTGCTCTTTCTGTGTTGGATTGGATGGATAATTTCACTAAGAGTCTTCCTGAAGAGTACAATTCAACTTTGTTACACTCAGGTAAATTGCTTTCGATGTAGCTCTCTAGACGCAGTGAACATCTATGTCTCAGGGTTCCTGGTAATTGTATTTCACCCATGGAAGATTTTATTTGTACAGACATATGGATAACTAGTTATTATTTGCACTGTTTTCTTACTAGATAGCCCTCCCCCTTACAGTGGAGCATGTCATGGCCATTTAGGGGAGCACAAACAATTCCAACAGTGTGTTATCAAGATATCTCTTTGGTTTCATGCTATATTAAGGATAGCTTTGTGGAATCTTAAAAGACTGAGACATCAAGTCAGAACAGCCCAGAAATATGCCATACCTGGCAGATGGTGCAGAGGTTAAGGTTGTGTACAGGAGTTTCTATGGTACAGGATTGATTCCCTCAGCCTTTATTGTGTATTCAGGTTTGGAATAATGGTTAATGTGTTTAAGTTATAGATCAAAGGTACAGAATATGTTTGGTCTGGAGGATTGGCATAATGGTTAAGGTGCTTAGCTTATAGACACAAGGTACAGGGATTGGTTCTCACCTTTGAGAAGCATGGCTAGGCTTAAAAATTCCCCATAGGGTCATTAGGCTAGTAATTACTTATGAAACTATGAACCTATATTAAGTGTCTTGCTCTCCACACTGGACTAGTGAGACACTCTTGGAATCAACTATTTATTTTATTTTTACTCTTTTTTTTGCTGGGAAAAAATAACAATAGAGAGACAGCATTTAACCTCCTCTGTTAGCAAGCAGTACTGCAGTGTGCTTTTTACTGTGAACATGTTGCTGGAAGCCCTGGTTTCACTAAAGTCTTTTTAAAGACTAGTAGGACAGTCTTGGAAAACAACTACTACTTTTTTTGTTTTATTATTCTTTTTTGCTGAGCTTACAGGAAGGAATAAGCATATCTTCTCTTGGCAAGCAGTACTTGAGTGTGTATTTTGTTGTGAAGATTATAGCTGAAGTCCTGTTTTACTCTTTTTTGCATGATTGTGGAAACTGGGAATAGAAACAAGTCAAAAGGAGTTATCGCTTAAAGGTACGCTTTATTCAGATACATAGCTAGAATATAGTTTTCAGGTATAATAAATTAAACAAACAAATAATATGCCTTGAAACTAAAACTACCTGTTGCTATTGATCCAGAAAGCCTCTATTATATATGTCTATTTTTCCCTGGTTTATAAAGGAATGTTTAGGAAACATAGCTTGAGAATTACATAGAAAAATATAATATTATAGGAGTGTGTCAAGAACCTGCCAGCATTCTCACTTAATAATTCATGTAGGACACAATCTGTTACATATTGTCCTGGTTTACTTGAGAAAAGGGTAATCTCACTTGATAATTCATGTAGGACACAATCCATTATATATTGTCCTGGTTTACCTGAGAAAAGGGTAATATTTTTATATTACTTGCTTGAAGTATTGTACATAAAGTATGTTTAATTTTGAGATATTAGACACATCCGCGGTGGTACAGTGGTAGCGTTGTTTCCTCACAGCAAGAGGTTCTCCTGTTCGATTCTCCGCTACAGTGCCTTCTGTGTGGAGTCTGCATGTCCTCCCCGCGGTCGAGTGGCCTCCGAAAGGCATGCGTGAATGGGTGTGCCTTCGCTGAAGGTTGGGCGTCGGGCTGGCAACTCGGCCCCATAAAAATCGACTGCCAATCATTAGCTGTGGCGACCCCTAACCGGGAAAAGCCGAAAAGACAAACAAACATCCATGGACTTCAAAAGAGAATAATAATAAAAAGATTGCATATGTCTAAAGCAACACTTTGACTGTATTTCCTTTTCTAGATTTTAACCATAATTTTAGCAATAGCTCTTCCGTGTATTTCCTTTTCAAGATTTTAACCATAATTTTAACAATAGCTCTTCAGTAATGAAATAATAATTTAATAATATAGCTTGTGGTCATCATGTACTGTAGTAATTAACTTGTGAATAACAAGTACACTATTTCATAACTTTTTTTGTATAGATGATTATTTACTTGATTTCGTATCCTTGTTTTTCAAATTTTGATTTTTAATATAAAAATGGATATATCAATCAAGTACATTCTTTAAGATTCATGAAATATAATTTCTTGACAGAGTGTACAGGGTGTAAATTTTACATGAAAAGTAAAGAAAGTTTAAAAGAAAAGTATATGAATTGTGATAAAACAGAAGAACTAATGGCTACACTAGAATGAAAGACTCAGGACTCCTCCACAGAATGCCCATGTAGTAACGGCACAGTTGTAAACACTCTAAGTTTATTAGAAGTTGGATTAAAGGGATTCATCAATTAGCTAAAGGACTAGATGGAAAACTCCTTACAGCTCCAGCTCATACACAGGTACCTGGGGAAGATTCTGGGACTACGGATTCATCCCTTGTATCTAAATTAAATAGTATTAACAACGTCTTTATAAATAATATAGAGAGAAGGATAGTGGAATATCAAAAAATTGTAAGGAATAGGAAAAAGAAAACTAAGCACTTAAAAAAAAAACATAAATTAGGTAAAATAATTGTATTAGATAACAGTGATAGCGCTATAGTACAAGAGGATATATTTTGTAGAAAGAATGTAATAGATAATAATCACAATCAAAATGTTATCATTCCACCTGTATTAGCACAAATAGGAACAGATCTTTTAGGCATGCCTGTAACTGAAATACAGTTTGCTAGTGAATCCAGAAGTACTAACAACAGCTATCAAAATAAAAAGTTATCATCACAGATGAAAAGGTCCAGGGATAATAGTACAGACAGTAAAGAAGAAAGAAAAAAGTGACACGAGGAAGAAGAAATTAAAAAGGAGAGAGGATTACTTTAAAGTCATCTTTAATATGGAAGACAAGAAGAACTTCTATGCAGAGGATGTTGTGGGGAGACTTCACTGACTAGAAATGATAGTCCTGTGCAATTCCACATTAAAGTACTCTGCTAGGAAACTATCCTCTATAAGTAAAGAGTGAGTTAACACTGTCATTTCTTGCAGGGCTTAAAACAACTGATTTACCACATATTAATGAAAAACAAATCTATGGTAATGTAAAACATTGCAGAATAATAATTCATGAGGGAGGACTTCTCCAATTAATCACATGAAAGCCTCAATTTTGGTTTCTACTGAAAAACTTGGAAACAATTCTGTTTAGCTAATTCTTAGTGAAATACTGTTATCACCATTCTAGAATGACTATAGGTCTACAAAGAAATTTTTGTTTAATAATCAGCTTTGCCAGTTGTGTACAGTTGATAATTTAAAGTTAATTTCAAGTGGGAAGAATGTAAGAATGACATAAGAATGTACTCCAGGCATCTTTCTCATTTAAGTCAGTAAGGGATGAAATACATAGTTGGAAAATTCTCTGAAAAAAATTAAGTACAGACCATAATACTTCCACCAAGTTTATTCAAATGATAACATCCCATGGGATGACCCAATTGGTAGATCAGAATACAAGAAAAGACCACATGTTGGATTTGGTGATTACAAATTCCATAAAATGTATATTTAATATAAACATCTCTATACCTCTGGGATTTTTAGGTCATAATTCAATAAATTTTAACATGAAAAAAACAAGGGACATCTGAACAACAAAGATGCATGATTATATTAAAAAAGATTATAATAAAGTTAAATGTGCAGTTAATGAAATTGATTAGAACATGTAGCATCAACAAATGACTGTGGTTACTATATTCTGTAAGACGTTTTATATGAAAAAATTAGGTTTACAATGTCTGGTAAATCTAAGCTAAGATAAAAGCGTCCTTACTAATGGAATAGAAACTTAATATGATTTTACAAGAAGAAAAAAGTTATTTCAAATATATAAAACATTTCCAACTAGATACTATAAGAATAAACTGAATAAAACAGCTATGTCACTTTAATATAAGATCAAATGTAAAAAAAATTTTGAAATACAAATAGCAACAGAGAAAAACATTAAAAAGGATTACTACAAGTACATTAATTAAATGCGGAAAATAATAAAACCAGTCCTATCTGCAGAAATTAAAGATAATAAGCTATTTTATCCAATTAATGTAGCTAATGAATTCAGTAAGTATTTTACAAATACTGGACTAAGTAAGGGTAACAATAGTCCCAAGGTTGAACAATAAGAAATTTTTGTCATGTTTGAACAATATAAAAATGTTCAATGTGCTTGTCTTGTAACATTAGAAAGTACAGCTTTCTGACTAATGAGATTACAAATAAAAACTTTTATATAGCTGGACAAAATTACAGCAATATTATTAAAAAAACGTAATTAATTATATTAAAATACCCCTAACAGGAATATGTAATACCTTTGTTAGAAGCTGTCATGTTCCAATTATGTGAAAAAAGTGAACAGTCACTCCATTTCTTAAAAAGGGAAAACAAAACAGATGTATAACTATCGATACATTAGTTTAACCTTAGTATCAGATAAATGTTTTGGGAGGTGTATTCTAGCATTAATGGAAGATAACAAAAAAGGAAATAATTTACATGATACCAGTCAGCATGTTTTTTTTTTTTCTAAATGTAGATCAATTCTAATTTAGTAGAGTTTTATGACCAGACAACAACAGTTATGGATAAAGGAACGTCTGCAACAGTCCTGACTGTACCTGGTCAACTAGATAGCTGAACGGCTGTAAGACAGGAAATAAACAGTGACAATTCAAGGGCAAAACTCTATACCTCTTTTAGTAAACTCTGGTGTATCCCAAGCTCAGTATTAGGACCTTTACTATTTAGCATAGCTTTTGTAACAATTCTAGTAATTAGTACATGCTGGATGCACAAGTATGCAGATGACTGCAGGTTAGGATTTATTATTTCAAATGAGAATGACTACAACAACATTAATAGGTAACTGCATGAAATATCAACTTGGGCTAAAAAAACTGGGTATCAGAATTAGCTTAAATAAATGAAACATTACATATTTTGGAAAGAAACTTACAAAACAAACAATAATAATTCAAGACAATTTATAATCAGAAGATGACAAATACAAACATTTAGGAATAATAGTGACATCAAAGTGAAGTGATGAGACAGCTAGGTGTATTACTGAAGACAATCTCACTGAATGAAGAAAAACATCTGGTTGATTTGTATAAAACATACATAAGACCTATACTGGAATATACAATGTTTTTGCTCATATAACACAAGTGATCTAATAAGACTTGAAAAAATACAAAGGAAATTAACTTCAAAGATTTCTACCTTAAGAGCATATAATTATAGAGAAAGATGTTCATAGGTTCATACTAGGCTATCTGCCCTAGGGCATTTATAAGCCTAGCCAGAGTGTGTATGGCTTTCGCCACCCATTTTAAATTAATTTTGCTATGCCCTTTTTTGAGGTTAGTATACTGTGCCTCTGTCTAACAGTGACACAGAAGTGATACCCGGGGTAAACCTATGATCTCCCATCCACTCATCAAGATTCCTCTTGAAGAGAGTCAATGAGGGACTCTGCCTAACCTGGACTGGGATTTTATTCCAGAGTGAAGGGAGCCTCTGGGTTATGAATCTGTCCCTCCAGCATGTCCTATTTATTTCAGTGCTGAGGTTCAAGTCCCTCGAGCGTGGCTCGATGGGATTTGGATTTTCTGAGGTGCAGCATGTCCATTAATTCCGGGTTGGACATGGCTTTATACATCAGGCACAGATCGCCTCTGAGCAGGCGGTATGCCACTGAGTAGAGCTGGAGTTTCTTTAACCGGGCAGCATGGGGCATCTGTTTGAGCCCCTTGATCCTCTTGGTGAGGTACTTTTGGGGTCTTTCCAGTTGCTGCAGGTGTCTGGTAAGGTACATCCCAAAAGGGGCATTGTAGTCAATTATGGGCCTGATGAGGGATGAGTAAAGAGGCACGATGACCTCCCCTGATCTAGATGTGAATCCCTTCATGATTAGGTGGGCTATATAAAATGTTTTTCTAACCACTTTGGCCACGTGGTTGTCAAATGAGAGATTGCTATCAACTTGGGTCCCCAGGTCCCTAATTACTTTTTCTGTACTTAATGGATTACCACCTATGTGGTAATTTGTGGGCACTTTGTTTTTGCCAAAGGGGATGACTATACACTTTTGGCGTTTAGCTTGAGGCCATGGCTCTGGCACCAGTTGTCTGTTTCTATGAGGCCCTTTTGGAGGATGCTTGTGTCGGCTGGAGAGTCTATTATGGCGCCCAGTTTGCAGTCATCTGCGAACTTGGTCAGCCACAGTCCTTCCATGTTGGCCTGTACATCCAAGAAATATATACCGAACAAGAGAGGTCCCAGGACTGAGCCTTGTGGGACGCCACTTGTAACTGGTTTGGAGTCTGACATGGCTCCAGCTATTCTAACCATGTGGGTTCTGTCCTTGAGCCAGTTTGCAACCCATCTAGTGACATAGGGGTTTATATTTAAGCTGGTGAGCTTATCTATAATGCCCGAGTGGGGTATTGTATCGAAGGCTTTTTCGAGGTCCAGGTAGGCTGTGTGGACCACCTTCCCCTTGTCAATGGCCTTGGTGACTGTTTCAAAGAAATTGACCAGGTTTAAGAGGCAGGATCTGCCCTTAAAGCCGAACTGGGTAGGATCCAGTGTCTGTAGGTCCCCAATATCTTTATTTATAAGGTCCATGATGATCCTTTCCATAGTTTTGCAGTCCAAGCTAGTGAGACTTATGGGGCGATAGTTTCCAGGATCCATTGAGGCACCACCTTTGTGGAGAGGGACCACTGTTGCTGTACGCCACTCTTTGGGTACATATCCTGTAGCAAGGCTGAGATTGAACAGTAGTTTTAGGTTTGGGTTTAGCTCTTCTTGGAGTTCATGTAGGACACAGCCCGGGACACTGTCTGGTCCCATTGATGCTGTGTTTCTTGCTTTGGAGAGGGCAGCTCTTACCTGAGCATCTGAGATGTCAGGGGGGCAGCACTCTGCTGGGATAGATATTAGCCCTTTTGGTGGGGGGGGAGTTTGTGCTGAACCTGTCAGCTAGGATGTTGGCAATGTCTGTGGGTTCGGTGTATTTTTTGTCATTTTGGACTAATTCTGAGCATATCTGAGAATTCCCACCCAGGTTCCTAACATAACTAAAGAAAGCCTGGTGATTATCCTTAGTGTCCTGTGCAATTTTTCTCTCGAAGCTGGCCTTAAACGATTTTATGAGTGCCCGTAGTTTTTTGCTAATACTGATCAGAGATGCCTTCCCTTTTGGGGATTTTGCTCTATCATGTAGTAGCTTCCTCCTTCTATTGTATAGTTTGTTTATGGTTGGGGTCCACCAGACAGGACGTCTGCCTTTGGAGGATTGGGTCTTGGTTTTATTTGTGATTGCATGATCCATGCATTCCTGTAGGTGTTCATAGAATGCATTTATAAAGGATTTTGCGGTCTGGGCCGTATTATCCACAGGCCCGGGGGCTTTGATGGACTCCACCTCGGTTTTGAGGAGTGTGAAATTTGCTTTAGAGAAGTTTTTCACTGTGGTTTTCTGGGCATGGGGTGGGATCGGGATGTGAATATCCAGTGAGATTAGTTTATGGTCTGATCTTACCAGTGAGGGATATACTTCTGGTCTGGAGCATAGAGTCCCCATGTTGGTGATGATCAGGTCCAGTATGTTTTCCCCTCTTGTGGGAGTGGTAACAAGTTGTTCCATAGCATTTGAGTTTGTAAATTCTAGGAACCTTTGGGCTAGGGTGTTGGAGCTAGAGTAATGCTCCCAGTCTATGGTTGGGTAGTTTATAATGGTGTTTGGAGAGACCTTCATATTTTCCAGTGTTCTCAGGAAGGCCGAGTGGGGTTCCTGGGTTTGGGAGGGTGGTCTGTAGCAGGCTATAAACTGGAAGGCAATTTTACCCACTGTTAGTTGCACATGGATAGTCTCTGATGCTTCGTGCTGTGCCACCAACCTGGAGGTGTGGGTATCTTTGACGAATATTGATACTCCCCCTCCTTTTGTGGTTCAGTCCAAGTTTTGGGGCTGAAAAGTATGGTATGAGGTATAACCTGGTAGTGCTGGGGTGCTCTCGAGAGCTTTGAACCAGGTTTCTGTTACTGCACAGATATCGATGTTCTCCATGCTAAGGAGAGTTTCAAGTGCGTGCATCTTGAGGTTTAGACTTCTGGCGTTGAGTAGCATTACTCTTAGTTTCTTATCCCTTGTGATACCTATGGAGGTGGGTTTGTCTTTTGAGCCTTGCCTATAAAAGGCACTATGGGGGTAGCAAGAGCCTTTGCCAATATCCAAAAGCCCAGGGGTGACAGGTGCAAGCCGTCCCTAGCGAAGCATCGTGGCTTGTTGAGCATGTCATCCCAGGCTGACAGGCATTGGATCCCCTTTGAATGACACCAATACTTAAGCCAATTGTTGAAATTGATAATCTTGTCTTCATACTGTGGCATCATTCTTGGTGAGGGTAAGATGCTACTCAAGGTCAGGGTCATACCGGCCTGGGCTACATGCTCAGAGAGCTCCTCTATGTCTCTGTTCATGTAGTCCAGGAAGGTACTTCTCAGGTCATTCACACCAGCATGGACAATGACTGAGTCATATTTGTACTTGCCTTGGAGTGACCTGAGTGCTTGTGTTATGTGGCGGATCCTAGCGCCCGACAGGCAGCTCACCGTGACCTTCTCCTTGTTCAGCCTGGTGAGTGGGACGTCAGTGTGCCTGATGATAGAGTCACCTATTACAAGTGTATCAGGTGTGTTGTTTAGCCTTAAGGGCTGTGACTGTTCGGCACACTGGCTTTGTGAGCTATGTGTTGCATGTGTTTTGTTTTGGGGTAGCGGTTGCTTGGTTGTCTGCTTTGGAGGTCTCTGCTGCTTAGGCAGATTTTTATTTAGAGCCTCCAAGTATGTTTTTGTGTGTTTATGTGTTTGGTTTGCTGTCGTGGTAGGTCTATGTGAGACTGGAATTTTAGTGAGTGTGGTTTCCTTCTTCTCCTGACTGGTTACGCCAGTACTGAGTTGAGAGAGCTTAGCCTCTAGTTTGGCTATATGGTTGCATCTCTCACATGTGTTGGAATTTGTTGGGAGGAGGAGAGGGTTGTCTGTGTACATGAGGCAGTTGTAACATTGCCTCAAGATTCCCAGATTCACCAGCTGGACTGGAGAGGAGATTGACAACTGACCTTTGGACATGCTACAATAGTATTGGGAATTTCTTTATAATTGAAAAAAATGGCCAGTGGGGAGCAAGGTACTCCAGGGGGAGTTTGTGAGGGTGTAGTGCTTTTAATTTTTCAGTGCTGACTTATATAATTGCTTTAGTGAGCAAGTGCCAGGTAACTTAAATGCAAAAATGACAAACAGTAACTTTCTTTCAAGTGAAACAAGGAAATAAGTACAGTAAGCAATGCAGATATCACTAGGGATCCACAGAAGCGCTGAAAAGCCGCGTTTTAGGTGGAATTAGCTTTTCAGGGAAATAACAAGCATACAAACAAAACTAGATTCAGCAGGCCTGGATCTAGTCTATGCTACAGCAAACAAGGTATACCAATTACAGTAAGAAATAGTTCAAATATGCAGGCAGTATAAGCCTTTAACCAGAAATTCCCAGCTCAGAAGGGCAGAGTCCAGCCTCTCCTCCCACAAGAGTGCAGACCACGAACCTTCTTAATGTAAAATAACTGGCCTGAAGCCCAAGTGCTTAAACCAGAACTAATACACTTTTAGAATAACAGACACTGAGCCCTCAATCAGCAGTTCCCAACTTAGAAGGATGTAAGCTACCTGTCCTGCCACCACAGTGCAGCCCACAAACCTTCCTAATGTAAAACAACTGGTCTAAAGCCCAAGTGCTTAAACTAAAAGGCTTAGAATAAGTTACACCAAGCGGTAATAAATACAATTGAGTACTTTTAAGATGACGCAAAAGCAAAATAAAGTAAGAAAAAACACAAATACAGTAAAAGCAGATACATTTTTTTTTTTTTTTAGTGGAAAGAGAGAAAGGAGTAGCCGAAACTAAGCTGATTGGCCTTCTCAAATGTTCTCCCTGTACTGGGTAGAATGAGGTAATGACACTAGACTGGGAGGAGGGTCCCAGATCAAATTTACACTAGGGGCGGGCAACTGCAAAGCCATCAACTATAAAAACACTATACCAGCATGGAGGGAGGGTGGGAAACAAACTGCAGAAATGTTTCACAGCTGAGAAGCAGCAGTCGCAAGCTGTGAGTCAGGTTACAAGCTGAAACTCTTTACAATTAGTTGCTGATGTTTTAGAGGAAAGCTAATGCTTGCATATAATGTATTTCAAGATGATATGTTACAAGCATTACTGAATTTAGAAAAAAATGGTAATATAAAAACTAAAAGACATACCAAAATGTGTACAGAATCAAACCATTTAACTCATTCACTCCAACAGAGCTCAGAAAGTTTGCACTGTAACTTCCAATGGGAGCAGCCTAAGCCTTCTAACAGAATCACATTATGTCCTCACATTTCAAACAAATGTTCATATCTCTGAAACCATAGGGTTACTAAAGAAGTATAAATGGCAAAGTTGTCAGCACAGACTACTTTTATAGTGGTAATATTCTTTAGGTTCTAGGTCTTAAACTGAATTTTATAAGTCACAGTAAACATTATTACATTTTAATAGTGTGTAAACCACTTACAATATCTTAGCAACCACTCAAGTTACACACATACTGCCAAGCAGCATATTCATCTATCTGAGAGCTTTCATATGAGGCTAAGGAGTTTTGTCTGTATTACTTGGTTGTTGAGATATTTAGAAAAATGTGAACATTTTATATATATATATATATATATATATATATATATATATATATATATATATATATAAATTGATATTATAAATATAGCAATTAATATATATTTACCTGCACTAAACAGAGGTCAAATATTAATGCAGTTGAGTTTGCCACTGTATAAGTTTAAGATAAAATCTTTTAAAACCTTGTACATAGCATGGTTTTGGAATTACTGATGCAAATATAAACAAGCGATATTTGATGCCTAGAAGCATCAGTAGGAGATAAATGCAGATGCACCTGGAGGCGTCACTCAGATGTAACGAGTTAATACCACAAAATATAACACAAAGAAGTCATAGTTTATGGAACAGGTTACCACTTATTATACCATGACCCCCCATTAATATTCCAAAACGTGCACGCTGATTGGCCAGCGTGCACGTTGTAAATCGACTTATACTAATGGAAAAAGGTCCGGTCGCCTGGACTTTTTCCATTAGTATAAGTCCTTTTAAAAACACTGTCTCGCTATGTTAAAGGAGTTTAACATAGCGACACAGGTTTAAAAAAAGCAACGGAGATCTCTGTTGCTTTTTTTAAAGCTGTCTCGCTATGTTAAACTCCTTTAACATAGCGACAGTGTGTAAAAAGCAACAGAGATCTTGCTTTCTCCGCTTGATTTTTAAAGCTGTCTCGCTATGTTAAATGGGTTTAACATAGCGAGACAGCTTTAAAATAAGCAACAGAGATCTCCGTTGCTTATTTTAAAGCTGTCTCGCTATGTTAAACCCATTTAACATAGCGAGACAGGTTTAAAAAACGGAGAAAGCAAGATCTCCGTTGCTTTTTACTGTTTCGCTATGTTAAATGGGTTTAGCATAGCGAGACAGCTTTTAAATAAGCAACGGACATCTCTGTTGCTTATTTTAAAGCTGTCTCGCTATGTTAAACCCATTTAACATAGCGAAACAGTAAAAAAGCAACGGAGATCTTGCTTTCTCTGTTGCTTTTGGCCACAGCTCTGATGTACTGCGTAGGCATGCGCAGTACATCAGAACTGCCGCTGATATCAGATAGATGAGGAAGGGCAGCAAAGAGGCATTATACAATGCCATTATTTAAGAAAAGTAATTGTTTCTTTTCTTAAATAATGTCATAGTATAATTGCAATAACCCACTTCTGGGTGTGGGTAATGTGGGATTTACCCATGGTTGTCTTTGTTTGGTCCCTAGGGCTTCGCCCTCGGGACCAAACCACGCCAACCGTGGGTAAATCCCGCATTACCCACACCCAGGCGTGAGTTATTGCTATAGTATTTGAAGGTCTGACACCATAACAATTTTTAAGCATAAATTAGATAATTAGATGGGTTCACAGATATATGACCCAAGTTTGTTGGCTTTAGGGCCTAAACACTGGAAACTCGAACTTATGAACATTGTGTTTGCAGGAGACTCATTTCTCTGATGAAGGGCATCTGAAACTAGAAAATCTGGTTATAATGCTTTTTATTCTTCCTCAGTGGTGGACATGAAATAGTATGGGGTGACATTACTGTTGACTAAGAGCCTTGGGTTACAGGTTACTTCAAACCTGCAAAATGTGCCAAGCGAGTATGTTGCTGTTAAAGGGCACTGGGGACACTTGCTGATAACAGTAGCTTCAAGGAATTTTTGACAATGACTTTGTAACATTATATTGTAAGGATCCAACTATGTCATAGGCTTTCTTAATGGAAGCAGCAGAGATGGCTGTCCACTATGCAGGCAGAGCAATTTAATGGGATGTATGAGTTGCAACAAGATCATGCCAATGGGGAAATGAAACCTGTTAAGTTATTAGATGGTAAAATAGAGTTCAAGAAGTAAATCACTGAGACTGGAGGATTTTGATAACTCTCCAAGATCTCAGATTGTACTGTCTTTGAAGTTTGGGTTGTTGGGTAATAACATGAAATAAATAAGTTTTCAGAAATCTCTCAAATATTTGTATGGCTTTGCGGGGCATTCTATATTGCTGATGGGAGTGATGAGTCTCTGAAACATAATATGGAGCAATTCTGAGTGGGGAAAAGGTTGATGGCCCCAGTTATCCAGAAAGAGTTGTTAGCTCTTCTGGTTAGGCTCCCGAATGTAAATTGTTGAATAAAGTATCACAGACCCAGAAGGTGGCACTCCAGTGGTATGATACTGCAATTATACTCATAATATGGGTAGAAACCTGCACTTACAACTGTATTCAGTCAAAATAACCAAATTATCTGGGCCTTCTTAGCATCTAGGTTGGCCCATATGTTACTTAGGTTGGTAAATATTATCAGTTTGCTGATAATCACCAGACATTTGGCAATATAATTAAGATGCAGATAGTGGTAAAGGAACCCCAAAGATTTGGGTACTCTTCTTGGTGGTTAATCTGGAGATTGCAGCTGGGGGTATTTGCTTAGAGTCATTGAGAGATTTGACTTCCAGGTGGCATGTTCAAGGTCATTGCAGAATGCTTAAAATAACTCAATTGAAAGTTAATGCTGGTTTCTTGCCAAATTTTATCAATGTAGAGGGATGTTCTCCATGCTTTTTACCTTTTATTTGAAGCCTTTGGCTGTGGCCTTGTGTTCCTCTTTTATACAGAGTTTTGAGATGGATGGGCCATGAGGTCAAACTGTTCTTGTATGTGGATGACTTACTTGTCTATTTAAGCAACCCTGGGGAGAATTTGCCCAGTTTATTCAAGGAATGAGCAAGATTTTGCAAATTAGGTTTAATAACTAGGTTATAAAATTAATGATGTGAAAACAAAACTTACAGCAGAGAATGTTTCTCCTTTTTTGTATTTTGAAGGAAAATTCTCTTTCAGTCTGACAGCAGAATGAAGTTAAGTACACAGAGGTTCAGACTGCCCTGACACTGCATTTCTTGGATGCAGTCTCTTTTAGAAACTTGTATGCAACATGTCAGCAAATTATTACCACATTTTTGTAGACCTGGCTCAGATGACATTATATGCATTTCAAGCTTTGCCTTTAAACCCATCTCTCCAGTTATTCACCTCTGGTAAAAGTATGTTGATTTTTCTATATATGGGAGAAAGATAAGTGAAGGGAGGTCTGAGAAAAACTAGTCCTCCTTAGAGAATGGGGGCCCGGTGTTCTTTGATTTCCAGCATTACTGGCATGTATCACAACTGGGGATCTTTTTGCATATGTAATGCCCAGGATTTGGTTATTAAATGGATAAAACTGAGAGAGTCAATTAGAAGTGAGGCATGGGAATCACCCTGGTTCATCTTTTTGGTGAAGAGCTGACAGGCAAGATTCTAAATTGTTTGCTGGAATTTCAGACCTATATTATCCTAGGAATGTGATAAAAGTGGGCCCTCTGAGGAACGTAGTATTCTCAAAAGAATGTAAACTAACTGAACAGCATTCTACAGATCATCTGGCTGAAAAACTTAAGACCTACAGGCAGCTGAATTAACTGGAACAGTTATAAGGAGAGCTGGCTTTATTATGTGAACACAATATCAGCAAAAGTGTAATGTTTGTTGCCTGGATTACTTGGCATAGAGGTACATAAATACAGCCATTCAGCTATCTAACTGACCAGGTAGGGATTATAATTATCCTTGAGTGATGTTTTATATATTGTTTTATGTGGCAGGGTGTTGAACGCTTTAGCTAGATCCAAGTAAATGACTGCTGCAGACATTCCTTCATCCATAACTGTTGTTGTCTGGTCAGAAAACTCTACAAAATTAATTAGAGTTGATGTAGATTTGGAAAACCCATGCTGACTGATAGCATGTGTGTGTGTATATATATACATATACCAAGAAAAACAGACTGTGTCAAGGTGATCAAAAAGCCACGAAGTCCACTCCACGATAGTTAATCTTAACGCACCTTTTATTAAAAAACAAGCAACGTTTTCGCTACAACCTCTGTTGTAGCTTCCTCAGAGTACACAATAAAACCAATTGTCAGTTTCTTTTTAAACATAAAAGCGCGCCAAGGATGATGCGCGTAAAGTGTTAAAAACATATTACATTAAATAAAACATGATAACAGTATTACTACCAGGTTGAAGACATGTCTCTACACCACTTGTAAGGACTAAGTTCCAAGTTGGAATTCTGATGGCATATTAATAAATATATATAAACTGCTTGTAACAAGAGGCCGATCCCTATCGGATCACAGCATGCGTGAAAAGTAGTAAAGAGTAAAAATAAGCTGTGAATGTCATAACAAAGATTAATCTATCCTAATGCTAGTATCAGAGAGTAATCGGTCCTTGCGGTTTTACATTGTCAATTGACCGCACTTACCCGGACCTGACAAATATAAGATACTAGGAGAGTAAAGTCATGAAGCTTGCGGTAAATATTATACCTGCCAGGACTTAAGAAATAGTAATTGAGTCCTACAAAATCAGACTTTAGTGTAGTGATCCATTCAATCAGCCCATTTTTCATACCAATAGAAAGTGACTTAGATATGTCACAAACTTAAATCTCCAGTTAGGGCTAATATTCTTTAAAATAATTTATGAATGTTTGAAGTATGACAGTACTGTTAATTATTGTGGCCACTCCACTGTAGAGTCAAAACATGTATGAAAACGACCACCGGTCAAGAGGAACTGTAGGTTCCATAATGAAACAAAGCAAGCTAACCCAAAAAAGGTGGCGTCCACTCCACACATGCCCCCAAGGACCAAGTTCTAAAAAATAATAGCACAAAATTCCACAGGGTAGAACTAGCGATATACACGCTAAGATGCACATAGAACCGGAAACAAACACAGTCAGGCAAGAACTCTATGTAGACCCCCACTACCAACTAGGTCGATGGACAATGTGTTGAAGCCTGTTTTAGAAGGAACTAAAAATATGTATATCACAAGTCAAAGGGTCTTACAGTTATTCCATATCATGGAAAAAAGTTGGACGGAACATATGCAGACCTAGCAGACCAGGGCATATAGATGTACTCGTAAAGGAGGATCAACCAAAGAAAATCAGAAAAATCCAGGGGGGTAAGTGCAGGAGGAAAAAAAATCCCCAAGGAAATGTCCTAGTTACCGTTTAACCCAGCAGCCCCACTAGATTGTAACCAAAAGTACAAATAGAAAGTCACAAAACACCTTAGTGTACTGGCAATAAAAACACGCTTGCAGTGTGATGTTCCGAGAGGGTGTACTCCAATGGTAAACATTACTCATAGGGATATAGATGTAGCTCGGAACCATACCTAGACCCTGAAAATGGTCATTATCTGAGGTAGCTTTTTAATTTTAATAGACAAGAGATATTACAATTGTCATTCAAGCCCGGTGGTTGGAATGCATTAAATTTTAATTGCCACTCTAATTCTTTTGTTTCCAAAATAATGGGCCCAGGACCACCTCTGATATTGTGGGGAACATGGTCAATTGCAAAAAATTGGAAACTGTGATCTTTATTTAGTAAGATATGTTTCGAGAGTGCATTATCTTCCTTGCCTTTTTTAATGGCATACATATGCTGGTAGATTCTCTCTTTAAATTTTTGCTCAGTTTTACCAATATAGTAGGCTGAGCAACAAACACAGTGTGCCAGATAAACATTCATAAATTATTTTAAAGAATATTAGCCCTAACTGGAGGTTTAAGTTTGTGACATATCTAAGTCACTTTCTATTGGTATGAAAAATGGGCTGATTGAATGGATCACTACACTAAAGTCTGATTTTGTAGGACTCAATTACTATTTCTTAAGTCCTGGCAGGTATAATATTTACCGCAAGCTTCATGACTTTACTCTCCTAGTATCTTATATTTGTCAGGTCCGGGTAAGTGCGGTCAATTGACAATGTAAAACCGCAAGGACCGATTACTCTCTGATACTAGCATTAGGATAGATTAATCTTTGTTATGACATTCACAGCTTATTTTTACTGTTTACTACTTTTACGCATGCTCTGATCCGATAGGGATCGGCCTCTTGTTACAAGCAGTTTATATATATTTATTAATATGCCATCAGAATTCCAACTTGGAACTTAGTCCTTACAAGTGGTATAGAGACATGTCTTAAACCTGGTAGTAATACTGTTATCATGTTTTATTTAATGTAATATGTTTTTAACACTTTACGCGCATCATCCTTGGCGCGCTTTTATGTTTAAAAAGAAACTGACAATTGGTTTTATTGTGTACTCTGAGGAAGCTACAACAGAGGTTGTAGCGAAAACGTTGCTTGTTTTTTAATAAAAGGTGCGTTAAGATTAACTATCGTGGAGTGGACTTCGTGGCTTTTTGATCACCTTGACACAGTCTGTTTTTCTTGGTTTTTCGTACTTGCAACAGTTTGTTTTCAGTGTTTGTGTCATGGCTACAGGGTTATCGGAAAGTCCTGTCAGCCCGAATATTTTCGGGCCTCAATCAGAGCAGCAGGAGCCTAACAGGGATATGAACAACATTTTGGCAGCTATTACAAAAAGATTGGACATGCTTTATGGGCGCATGGATCAACTGGATTCTAAAATTGGGCAAGGACACTTGAACAGCCCTACACTGCCTACTGAAGCTTCTTCTTCTAACAGCTCCAGTTATATTACAGCGGCACAGCGCTTTAACCACACGCATACTGGGGGTGTTCCTACCACCCAGTCAACAACATCAAATAGGGTCGGTACCGGCCCTATTGATAACAACCAACATCCGGTGCTTATTGGCGTTCCTTCCCTCCAGGACTGGATCTCCGACGTTAATTCCTTTTCTTTTGGACAACAGGGAGCCCAGGAACTACCGGCACAAATAGACTCTAACCCAATGGACTCAATGGTGAGCAAACTTCATTCTTTTGATAACAAACTGGTCAAATTACATAAACTCCAATTAGAAGTCTCTTATTTTAAACAATGTGTAAAGGACAAAATTATACCGAAGGGTTTGCGGAGCACTTTCGCTCCCACTGGACTTATCAATGACGACTGTTTCTTGAATGATCTAAAAACACTTTTTGACCAACAAGGTATCCAACTTCTTGATTTAATTATCAAGCACTATTCCTTGCATATTTCATCATTAACCTCAGAACTGAATGACCTAGATAATTCTATTAAGAATGACTTGGACTTTAACAACTTTAAATATGATTACACTCGCATATTTAACAGTATTGATGCCCTTCTCATGAAACTGAAAGCTAACAAAATAAAAAAATTGAACCCGGACAACTTAGCATACCAGCAAAACAAGGCATATGAAAAACTTTTCCTTCCCCGTGTCCACCCAGGGAACGATACACAACAAGTTCCTGAACACAACAGGCCTGATGATGACTCTGACTATCACCAGCAGACCCCACTACCACAAGATTCTTCAGCTTCTAATACAGGCCCTAGACGCAGCAACAGAATTCCGGCTAATCGTTTCAATTCTAACAAGAACAGGAACAACAACTTGTTTCAGCAAGGCCTTAATTCTCCCTTTCAAAACCAGAACTCTGACAATGCTGGTTTTTTAGGGGCAAGATACAATACCAGGTATCAAGATCAGAGGAGGAATTGGAACAACTGACTTCCTCACACATGAACAATAGTGCTGTTATTTCACCCTCAGGCTTACCCAATATTCTTAAAAACAGTAAAGGTGACTTTAATATATATAACTTCACCAACTTTACAATTGAACAAGAATTGATTGATTTATTATCATTGGGTAATTCATTTGTTCCTACTTGTCACTTTAACCTTACTGATACCATCATTGATGTAAAACATTTCACGAGGAAACTCAATCTAGGTTTATTGTTCTCTTCCTCCATGCAGTGTGAATTAAACAGTCTGAGACTGTCAAGTGTCTATAACCCTCCTTTACATCCCAGCTTAGCCCTTTTTGAAAAGGCTTGTGAGGTTGATTTAAGACATCTTGAAGTCCAGGCTAAACTTCTTGCAAGAAAACAAAAGTTTAACACCACAAAAGAACAACACACACTATTAAGGGAACTAGAAAATATCCCAGTTAGAGTTCTAAAACCTGATAAGGGTGGGGGTCTTGTCATTTTTGACAATGATGATTACTCAGCAAGAATGCAGCGTATTCTTGATAGTTCAGCTTACAGGCCCTCTTCTCTTAATGAAATGAACACTACATTTGTTAGAAATAGAGGTTATTTTAGGGACCTCTTTTTAGCTGGGAAAATTAACAGTGATGTCTATCATTATATAGACATCACTTTACCAAAAACTCCTATAATTTTCGGAATTCCGAAAATTCACAAAAACCTACAGGATCCACCAATCAGAGCTCTTATTGATGGGAGGTCTTCTATGACCCACCCCTGTGCTCGGTTGTTGGATAACATTCTCAGCAAATATCTCAAATTGATCCCTTGCATCTGTAAGGATTCATGGTCCTTTCTCACTAACATCAACCAACTGAAACTTAATCATGACTTTAATTTTCTGACAATTGATATTGTGGACCTATACACCTCCATTCCACACCATGAGGCATCAGAATGGGTTGGGTTACTGTTACATGAATTAGGAGCACCTCAAATTGAAATTGATACAGTTACTGAACTTATTGATATTATTTTAACATCTAACTTTTTCATTTTTGAAAATCATTATTTTTTACAAACTCAGGGTATAGCCATGGGCTCACCATGTGGCACAACTGTAGCCAACATGGTAGTAGCCTTTTGGGAGAAAAAATTCCTTCTATCAAATCCTCAAGCAGCACAACATTTTATTTATTACACGAGATACCTGGATGATATCTTTGTCTTATTTCGAGGTTCTGAACAAGACGCCATCACCACTATTGATTTTATGAATGGTACCACGTCATTTTTTAAATTTACTTTTCATTTTTCAACTGACTACATTGACTATTTAGATGTTAGACTTGAAAAGGTGAACACTACAAGTACATTACTTTCCACTATACATAGGAAACCCACCTATTGTAATTCACTGCTTCATTTTTCAAGTCAACACCCTTACAGACAAAAAAGATCAATAGTCAAGGGTCAGTTGATTCGGGCAGCCAGAATGTGCAGCACCACGGAGCTTTTTGATAAGGAGTGTTCACTACTCTTTGAAATGTTCTCAAATCGTGATTACCCAGGCCCTCTAATAGAAGAGCTCATAATAGAAGTCACTACTAAAAGACAGGATGGCCTCTATAAACCGTTACTTTGTAACACTTTCACACAACCTAGGGATGAACCCATAACTGCAGATTTAAGTCCAACACTAAACCTGATACCTAATTCAAGCCCAGCAATAGCCACCACTAGTAAACAAAACAACTATTCTTTTAGTTTCATCACAGTCTTCAACATGGACTCTGGAATTATCAATTCTATCTTATTCAAAAACTGGTATCTTATTTCCAGTAATAGTGCCCTTTTGGAAAAACTTGGGGACAAACCACTTATAGTTTATAGGAGAGGAAAAAATTTAAAAAACTTCTTGGAAACTAAAAAACATCTAGACTTTCATTCTCGCCAGAAAGGCACTTTCTCCTGTGGTAACTGCAACTTCTGTAAATGCCTCAGAACAGGGAACTCATTGGTTCTAAACGGCAGAAAGATCACTTGCCATTTTAAAGTTAATTGTAATACAAAATTCATAGTTTATCTGGCACACTGTGTTTGTTGCTCAGCCTACTATATTGGTAAAACTGAGCAAAAATTTAAAGAGAGAATCTACCAGCATATGTATGCCATTAAAAAAGGCAAGGAAGATAATGCACTCTCGAAACATATCTTACTAAATTAAGATCACAGTTTCCAATTTTTTGCAATTGACCATGTTCCCCACAATATCAGAGGTGGTCCTGGGCCCATTATTTTGGAAATAAAAGAATTAGAGTGGCAATTAAAACTTAATGCATTCCAACCACCGGGCTTGAATGACAATTGTAATATCTCTTGTCTATTAAAATTAAAAAGCTACCTCAGATAATGACCATTTTCAGGGTCTAGGTATGGTTCCGAGCTACATCTATATCCCTATGAGTAATGTTTACCATTGGAGTACACCCTCTCGGAACATCACACTGCAAGCGTGTTTTTATTGCCAGTACACTAAGGTGTTTTGTGACTTTCTATTTGTACTTTTGGTTACAATCTAGTGGGGCTGCTGGGTTAAACGGTAACTAGGACAGTTCCTTGGGGATTTTTTTTCCTCCTGCACTTACCCCCCTGGATTTTTCTGATTTTCTTTGGTTGATCCTCCTTTACGAGTACATCTATATGCCCTGGTCTGCTAGGTCTGCATATGTTCCGTCCAACTTTTTTCCATGATATGGAATAACTGTAAGACCCTTTGACTTGTGATATACATATTTTTAGTTCCTTCTAAAACAGGCTTCAACACATTGTCCATCGACCTAGTTGGTAGTGGGGGTCTACATAGAGTTCTTGCCTGACTGTGTTTGTTTCCGGTTCTATGTGCATCTTAGCGTGTATATCGCTAGTTCTACCCTGTGGAATTTTGTGCTATTATTTTTTAGAACTTGGTCCTTGGGGGCATGTGTGGAGTGGACGCCACCTTTTTTTGGGTTAGCTTGCTTTGTTTCATTATGGAACCTACAGTTCCTCTTGACCGGTGGTTGTTTTCATACATGTTTTGACTCTACAGTGGAGTGGCCACAATAATTAACAGTACTGTCATACTTCAAACATTCATAAATTATTTTAAAGAATATTAGCCCTAACTGGAGGTTTAAGTTTGTGACATATCTAAGTCACTTTCTATTGGTATGAAAAATGGGCTGATTGAATGGATCACTACACTAAAGTCTGATTTTGTAGGACTCAATTACTATTTCTTAAGTCCTGGCAGGTATAATATTTACCGCAAGCTTCATGACTTTACTCTCCTAGTATCTTATATTTGTCAGGTCCGGGTAAGTGCGGTCAATTGACAATGTAAAACCGCAAGGACCGATTACTCTCTGATACTAGCATTAGGATAGATTAATCTTTGTTATGACATTCACAGCTTATTTTTACTGTTTACTACTTTTTACGCATGCTCTGATCCGATAGGGATCGGCCTCTTGTTACAAGCAGTTTATATATATTTATTAATATGCCATCAGAATTCCAACTTGGAACGTAGTCCTTACAAGTGGTGTAGAGACATGTCTTAAACCTGGTAGTAATACTGTTATCATGTTTTATTTAATGTAATATGTTTTTAACACTTTACGCGCATCATCCTTGGCGCGCTTTTATGTTTAAAAAGAAACTGACAATTGGTTTTATTGTGTACTCTGAGGAAGCTACAACAGAGGTTGTAGCGAAAACGTTGCTTGTTTTTTAATAAAAGGTGCGTTAAGATTAACTATCGTGGAGTGGACTTCGTGGCTTTTTGATCACCTTGACACAGTCTGTTTTTCTTGGTTTTTCGTACTTGCAACAGTTTGTTTTCAATATATACATATACCCTAAATAAAACCTACTTACATTTGCATAGCATATGTAGGCTTAAAAAGGCCATTTAGGGCCATTAGCTTAGTAATCACTATGACCCTATGATCTTATACCTCACTGTGGCATGAAAGGATAAAGCTCTGACTACAGCCCAAGTGGCCTAATTTTGATTTGTGGTTTAGGTACTTAATGGTGACACTTCTTTATTGAGCTCTGGTGGAGTCTAGTGCTCAGGAGAAATGCCTGGGTTAGGGAGGGGTGGAGATGCAGAGAAGGCGTGAGCACCCTAAAGGCCCAGGCCCTGGGCAGAACACACTCATACAGCCCACTCCTCAATGTCTGCCCATCCAAACATGTCTATGTTATCATACGGAGGGAATGGATGTTAGAGCTAGTAAAAAAATCCTCAATCTGTTCAGCACAATATAAGCTGCAATGGGGAAGTGGAAAAGGTTGATGGTTCCTTGTCCAGGGACAAGTCTTCAGTGCCTGTTTTGACCCCTTCTGGAGGTAAGTCATACTGTCTGGTCATGGAATGGTTTTAACTCCTGCAGCAAGCATACTGAGGGGGAGAGCAAACAATAAGTTGTGCTTAAATGCCTTATCCCACCAGCTGCCACAACAAAAGAAAAAACAAACAGCACAATAAAAGGGCTAAAGGTTCTGTGGCTAAGAATTTTCAGTGTCCATCTTAGCACTAGTACAGAGGATAACCCAGACTATCTGGTCAAGGGACAGGCTCCCCCATCCCACAGAAAGCATGCTGAGGGGAGACCAGACAAAGGACCAAATAAAAAAAAAGTAGTGCCTAAATAGATTAATTTCATAGATCTATAGATAGTCCAAGGCTACTGACTCTTATGACCTTTTGTGCCTTGCCAATACCCTCCCCTCAGGCTGCACCTTTCTCCGGGAAGGTCATGTCAGTCAATCCCAAGGTAAATTTGTGAAAACCCATCTTGTCTTCTAGGTCAGGATTTTCAAACTCACAGCTCTCAGATCTCAAGCAGCCTTAGCAAAATTATAGATTAGGAAAGCAACTGGACTACTTTTCTAGCTATATTGTCTGGGATCTACCATAATTTGTCGACTACAGAAATAGTTAACAAATACAATGACGAACCGGAAACCAGAAACTTCTTGATTGCAGTACCATGGGGAATGGGGTTTTGCCCTTTCCCAGCTGTAGTGTTATCTCAGAGTTGGCACAGATAATTAGCAGGGGTTAGGGGGCACAAACTCCTGCACAAATATAAGTTGTATACATTTTTTTCTTTTATGTTTGTCAATATTATGAAGTTTCAGCATTTCCAGTTTGATGTTATATGTGTCAGCTATTTCTGCAGCTGACAGTTAAATACAGGTCCACATTGCCTGCATTTTTTTGGCTTGGAGATTGATGACTACCAAATTCAGGCAAGGACCACATACAGCACCAGTGGTTGTTTGAGTTTGAGATTCCGATCTTGGTTATATTTAAAGGACATGCTGGGGAAGTCTATTCCAGAAGCTAGGGAGGTGCTGAAGTATAAAGCTGTCCTTCTACTGTGGTTTATTTATTTGCTGATGGAAATGTAGGTCTCTTGTTCTAGTGTTGCTAGAGCCATTAGACTTGCATAGATACAGGAGATGCAGGACAGCTGGATCTGCAATGGCATGGAAAGTCAGAAAAGATTTCCCCTCAAAAGTCTGTAAGATACTGAATGAATGGACAGAGCCTCCAGTCTTTTTAAACAAGAAACATCTTTATTAAATTATCACTTATGACATAGCCAATCATACTTTTATATAAATGAAAACAAACCATCCTGACATACTCTTAGTTGCAAGCATTACACATCACAAACCATATTGACATAATTTTAGTTGCAAACATTATAGATCACATATTCTACCCAATCATTGTCAGTCAAACATTACATAGCTCATTTAAATCCTCCCTTCTTTTAAATATCATTCCTTCCCTGTATGTATAGTTCCCACAAATCCCATTTTTATCTAGGTAATTTGCTCCTACCCTTTTCTAAAGATCCCAATTCCAGTTGTTTTATTTCTGTTACTACATTTGATACTTCAAGAACAGTTGGTTTAAACTTTGATTTTCATTTTCTAGTAATTGTTTTTTTTGGCAGCCACCATAGTTAGACTTAGCAAGTCCTTACTGGGTCTAGGTAATTCCAATTCAGTATCATAACTCAGAAAAATCATTCCCCTAGATATACCAATTTGCTCACCCAGTATCTCTGATTGAGTAGCCTGCAGGGAATCTTAAAGTCTGCCAACTCATTACACTCAGATAAAATATGTTCCCAAGTACCTCTTTCTTCCCCATCACACCTCCAACATTTGATGTCTACCCGAGGAAAAATTCTTCTAGATTTTGTTGCATATTTGGGAGACCTTCATATATCCCCCATTGTTTTTTTTGTTTTTTTTTTTTTTGAATTGCTTATTCAGTTTCTCTTCCCAATCATTTCTAACCTCCTCTGATTTATTTTTATAATCATCATGCAATATTTTATACTCTCTACTAATTATTCCTTTTTTAACAGCAGCTTCTGTTCATTCTAGATTTTACAAAAAAATCTTTCATTTAGGACCCCCATTCCTTTTTCTTTGCCTATACTCTGATATCAATCCTTGACAGAGAAGGCAATCTCTAACTTCCAGTCCAAATAAATTCTTAGCATCTTCCCATTCTATTACCTTTTCCTCTCTAGTTATTTGCTCCCAATACCTTGGTTCCTTTGCCAGTTTTCGCCAATAAATTCCAGCCCCCTCTTGCCTATTTTCTGTATCCCTAATCATGTTGCAATTGTCCCTATTGACAGAATATCCTTTCTCCATTCCTGTAAAGGCGTAATTCTTAGAATAATTTATTTTACTTTATGAATAAAATTCTGTATGATTATTTTGATTTTCCTTAAATATCTGCATCCAAGATCCCAGTCTCTCCTCGTTTCTTGAGCTTCCCCCTCTGTTTCATCATTATCTCTTTCCACTTTGAATTATAGGTTTCTGCTTATACTATGTATAGCAGCCTTAACTGTGTAGCTTTAAAATATCTCTTCAAATTGCATAATCCCAATCAGCCTTGTTGTTTTGAAAGAATCAGCTTTTTTTTCAACAAACATCTTTATTAAATTATCACATATGACATAGGCAATCTTACATTTACATAAATGTAAAACAAATAAAATGACACCACTTTATTTGCAAACATTATTCACCACAGACACAACTGAAACAACTGTAGTTGCAAACAGTATACATCACTTATAATCTATTCAGTCATTCAGTTAAGCATTATATGGTGCATTCAAATCCTGCCTCTTAAACCTTGTTCGTTCTCTGCATATACTGTTCCCACAATTCTCTTTTTTCCTATGTAGTTTGCTCCTTCCCATTTCTAAAGATCCCAATTCCAGTTGTTTTATCTCTGTTGCTATATTCACTACTTCTAGTAAAGTTGGTCTAGACTTCGATTTCCACTTTCTAGTAATTGCTTTTTTGGCAGCCACCATAATTAGACTCAGCAAGGTTTTACTTTGTCTAGGCAATTCTGACTATGTATCATAGCTCAAAAAAAATCATCTCCCCATTCAGAAGAATCCACTCACCCAGCATCTCTGACAGAGTGGTCTGCAGGGAATCCCTAAAGTGTGCCAGCTCGTTATACTCCCAAATTGGAAGAATCAGCTAATCCCACTTGACTTTTGTAGTCTTCCCCTTCCAGATCAAATCCTTCAGCTCTTTATTAATTGATATCCACAGCTTCTCCTTTGGTTGAGAAAAATATGCCTGACCTATGTATAAGACTAAGGAGACTAAAAACATTTTATCTGGTTGTATATTACTATCCATATCCATATAACAGAGCTACCGGTTTCTCAGTTTTTGTATTATCTTTTATTTAGTCTCTTCCACCATATCCTTAGCTGCCACACTGGAATAAGTTTTAATCCATGTTCCTAAGTACTTCATTTTATCATGTCCCCATAAATATGGATAGCACTGAACCAATCCATGTGTGGATACATAACTTGCAGCTATTGCCTTTGTTTTAGTGTCATTAATTTTGTATCCTGAAAACATGTGAAACTATCTCAAAATGTTCCACAACACTGAAATGTCATTTTCTGGTTTTATCAGGCATAAAATAATATAATCTGCAAATACAGCCAGTTTTCTTAACTACCATACCAATTACTTCCTTGAATTTCTGTGTCCCTTTTCCCTGCCAGTGGTTCTAAATATAATGCAAATAACAAAGGGGAGAAAGGACACCCCTGACTGATTCCTCTGCTTAAGCAGAAATAATCAGAGAGGACCACACCCACTTTAATTTTTGCCTCCAATCCCCCATATATCCTTCTAATCAACCTTATAATTTTATCATGGAATGTAAATGCTTCCATTGCCCTACTCATAAAGTCCCAGTTTACTCTGTCATCTGCTTTCTCTGCATCAAGACCAACCAACAACAGTAGTATTTTCTTACATTCTGCTTCCCTCTGGATCACCAGTGTTCTGTTAACGTTGTCAGATGTTTGTCTTCCCTCCACAAAACCACATTGGTGCATATCTATCAATTTATTTTATTTGTATTTATTTTTTACATTTGTTGACCGGGCTAGTCTAACTGGATATATGTCCATTTTCAGTAGAGGCCCTGGGAGAAAAGCTCCACATAAAAACAAAGCAGAATATTGCAACTACAGATACAGTTCACTTGTCAGACAAAACAGCTGTTTACATGGTAACATAGTAATCATGATAGATAAACATTTTTTTTTTATGACCAAACAATAATAGAAGAAAAAAGTATTTAGAAGGGTGTGAGACATTCCAAAATCAAAGTTGTATATACGTCACAGAAGAACAGATAATTATTTACAAGGCAGGGATACATTATTTAAAAGGCAGTGACTCATCTACAAGGCAGTGACACATTCATAAAGTCCTTGCTGGGTACAATTATCCTAACCTATAATGGTCTCTGAAAAGAATTGGTTTTGTACAGTCTCAAGTTAGCTAAATGATCAGATTAACAGAGGATTAGAAGGTAATGGTCTTAAAAGTAGCTATGAAGTGAGTAGTATTTAGTGCTAGAACCTAAGATAAGAGGAAGAGGAATCTTAGTCTGGGTTGGTACAAGGACATAGTCATTGGGTTGAAAGGTATATTTTGAGTTTCTTTTTGAATAGTGGAGTTGAAGAAAGAGATGAGAGTTCACCAGGAAGTAGGTTCCAGATTTTTCCTTCAGTGTTAGAGAAAAGGGAATCTCCTGCTTTATTGTTGTTTTTTTTTTTTTTTCTTTTGTCTAGATACCAGTAGTTAATTTGCTGAGCATAGGATTGTAAGATTTTTATATGGTGTGATTAGACTCATGAGTATTGGTGTATTGCTTGGATGATAAAAGGGTCTTATGGGCAATAATAAGTTGGTGGAATAGAATTTGACTATACAGCTCCAGCCAACCCAGTTGTTTCAAAATTTTGGCAGTGGTGGGTTCTAAAAGGAGAGCCAGTTGCAAATCTGGCAATATTATTATAGGAGGTTGCCAGCTTGTTGAGGTTACTTTTAGATAGATTAGTGTATATAGGAGAGTCATAGAAGAGAGCTGAGATAAGGTGGGTGTGGGCAAGAGTAGTTCTAGCTATGGGAGTAAGGTTCATAGGTTGGTACTAGGCTATCGGCCCTAGGGCCTATACAAGCCTAGCCATAACAATTCCCTGGCTATTTCTTCCCACACTATTTACTTCCCTGGACCCCTATCTAGCAGGGCGACTGACATGATCCCCGGGGTGAATTTTCTTTCTCCCATCTAATCATCAAGGTTCCTTTAGAAGAGGGCCAAAGAGGCGCTCTGCTTGACATGTATGGGCAGTCTACTGCAGAGTCTAGAGTGTCTCTGGGTCAGGAACCTATCCCTCCAGCATGTTTTGTTTATTGTGATGACAAGGTTTAGATCCCTGGAGCGTGTGGGCTCTATGGGATTGGGATTTTTTCTTTAAGTGTAGCATGTCCAACAGATCTGGGTTTAACATGGCCTTGTATGTTAAGCAGAGATCGCCTCTGAGTAGACGATATGCGACAGAGTATAGCTGGAGTTTTTTAAGGTGGTCAGCATAGGGCATCTGCTTTAGGTCTGTGATTCTTTTAGTAAGGTATTTCTGCAGCCTTTCCAGTTGTTGCAGATGTCTTGAGAGGTACATACCAAATGGGGCATTGTATTCTATAATGGGTCTAATGAGGGATGAGTACAGTGGGACAATGACCTACTTTTTTCTGGATGGAAAGCCCTTAGTAATGAGGTGTGCCACATAAAAGGATTTCCTGACTGTTGTGGCGATGTGGTTAATGAAGGTGAGACCACTGTCTACCTGTGTCCCTAAGTCTCTTATCACACTTTCGGTGTTTAGTGTACTGCCACCTATGTGGTAATTCATGGGTACATGTTTTTTCCCAAAGGGGATAACTATACATTTCTTGGCATTGAGCTTGAGTCCATGGCTCTGGCACCAAGCATTTTTTTCTGTAAGGCCCTTTTGTATAGTATCCACATCATTTTGGTGATTCAATAATGGCTCTCAGTTTGCAGTCATTGCGAACTTTGTTAGCCAGAGTCCCTTAGTGTTGGCCTGTACTTCAGAGAAGTAGATGCCAAGCAAGAGAGGTTCCAGGACTGAACCCTGAGATACTCCACTTGTCACTTGTCTGGAGCTGGATTTGGAGTCAGCAACTTTTACAGTGTGGGTTCTGTCAGTAAGCCAGTTAGCAACCCATCGAGTGACGTAGGGATTAATGCCCATCTTAGTAAGTTTATCTATGATTCCAGAGTGGGGGATGGTGTCAAAGGCCTTGGTGAGGTCCAGATAGGCTGTGTGGACTGCCTTACCCTCGTCCACAGCTCTGGAGACTGATAAGGATTTAATCTTATATAGGGAGCCTAGTTTTGTGTTATTTGAATTTATTGTGGTGTTGATATGGTAGTGTCAGGAGATATGACTGTGCCATTATTCGATTTGATAATAAAGTCAATTGGGGTGGACTTTTTGCGGGAGTAAAGAGCAATAGTTTAGTCTTTTTGGGGTTAAGGAGGAGACAGCGCTGTAAGAACCATTTTTCTACTAATTCAAAGACATTTTGGGTGAGGGACTGTAGTTCAGATGGACCAGTAGCAGAGCATATTAATGTGGAGTCGTCTGCATATTGTATGCATGTAGCTTGAGGGATGTTTACATTTAGATCGTTAATAGAAATTGAGAATAGGAGAGGGCCCAATATAGAACCTTGGGGTACACCAAGGGTGACAGGAAGGTGGTTAGATAAACTATTATCCGAAAGCACTGCCTGTTATCTAAGTAGGACTTGAACCACAGTAATGCATGTGTATCAAGTGAGAGGGACTTAAGTATATTCAACAGTAGCTGATGGTTGACCATATCAAATGTTTTTGAGAAATCAATAAAGATTGCAGAGGAAAGAGTGTTACTGTTACGTTTTTTGTTAATGTGGTCAGAAAATGATAGGAGGGTAGTGGTGGTGCTATGGAAAGGTCTAAAGCCATGCTGAGAGTTAGCTAATAGGCTATTTTGGAGAAGGTGGTCCAGCAGTTGATGGTGGATGCATTTTTCCATAATTTTAGCTAAGGGAGAGATTAGGGCAACTGGACGAAAGTTAGAGAGTTCTATTGAATTACCATATCACTGTTGACATTCTTTTAGCCATTATAGATAAACCCTTTATAATCATAGTTTAATATTCAGATAGACCTATATGAAGCTGTATCTGATGGTCTCTACCCTCTTTAGGTATTACAGCTACCACCACTTTCTTTCAGGATGTTGGTACTTCTCCTCCTCTTAAAATACTGTTAAACAAAACCTTCCAGATCTTTATCCTTTTTCCCTCATAGCTTCTGAGCCTCCACATGAATACAATCTATTCCTGGGGATTTTCCTGTGGATTGGTTATACATCACCATTTTTATCTCTTCTCCTCCTATTCTGTTAGTAATTGAGCCTCATCTACCTCTAACCTTGGCATATTTAATTATTCTGTAAATATTCCCATTTGTTCCTTTTCTTGATTTGGAGAATTTCAAAATACTTCCAACTACAGGATCTCTTGTTATCTTCCTTGTTGTGGGCTCTCTAAGCTTGGTGACAGTCCTTTCCACTTTTTGTTGCCCGAGTTGTTGTGCTAAAAGTTTTTGTGCTCTAGAGTTACTATAAAAAAAAAAAAACAGTTGCTTAACAGCAATCTTTCTGAACTCATGCATATCATCGAAGTAATCCCTTATTTTCCATTTAGCATTCTGCAGTTGGTCCTCTTCTTGTTCTGTGAGAATCCCTCTACTATTCTGCAATACATTAACATTTGTCAGTCCCTCTAAGTAATTCTTGTTACTTCTTAACCATATCTCCATTTCTTTTATTTCTATCCTATTTTTAAATTGCACTTTAATTTTATCCCAATCCCTAGCTATATTTTAGAAGAAATTTCTATCTTCTTTAGTAGCTCCTGAATAATTGCCACTAGCCATTCCTTAAATTCCTCTTTTTTCAATAAACAGGTGGGAAAGCACCAGTGTCACATTTTTATTTCATTATCCTGTGTTTGTATTTTAGTTATTATTGGTGCATTATCTGACATAGTTATTGGGTGCATATCAAGACTTTCAATTAAATGCATATTTCTATGAAGTGTAAATTCTCCTTGCCTAGCCCAGTTTTTGTACCTTGGGGAGTAATATGCAAATTCACTCTGAATTCCTAGTACTGAATTCACATCTTCCATGCCAAATATTTTCATAATTTTTTTTTTCAAAAATCCACCCTCCTTTATTATATTTTCCCTTCTGGGCCCCCAAAGACATCTTCACTGCTGCAAATTAAATTCCAGTCCTCACCTATAAGTAATATTCCTTGCTGAAAGCTGATTATTTCTCACAGAATTTTCTTAAGCTCCATTATAGCAATTTTAGGTGGAATATAAATACATGCAGTATAATCTTCCTTCCTTGCCAGTAGCCCCTTAGTAACACAAATTTACCATTCTTAACTTTTTTATCCTCTTCTATCACTATTAGAATTCTTCTTGCAATTAATATAAGTATTCTTTTTTTCCTTTGTCCCAGGTATTCTGCTGAATACCCATCCCGAAAATCTTTCTTTATCAAATTCACAAGTTCAGTTCTTTCAAAGCGTGTCTCCTGTAACATAGCTACTTGCATTCTACATTTTTAATATAGTTCACTATTCTTTCTTTTTTGTATTTATCTGTGAGACCATGACATTTAAAGACATTACAGAAAGCATCATTGTTTTAAAATGTTATTATTCACAGCTTTTATGTGTAACAGCTTTTTTTGCTAAGTGTCTAGTTCCAGCTTTTGTGTTACATGCGTAAGTTATTTGGCAGGTTGATCTTTTATACAGTTGTTTCTTGTCATATCCATTTGAGCCTATGTCACATCTTATAAAGCTTTATGTTTTATTGAAAACCCTCAAAAAAACAAGCACATTCCCAATACTCCTCTAAAACCTATTAACTCAATACTAACACACAAAATTATGCTCATCTTAAAATACTGAAGTTTTACCCTCCTAACAGGGACGTGTCCCAAACTGACACCCACACTTACAGACCTGGGTTAACCGAAAGGTTATCCATACTAAAACTCATGGTACAGCCTGTGCTTCTACTAAGTGTTGCCCATTTTTGTCTTATGTTTATAGTTCTACCAACTGGGAAAACACTTGAATGCTTTCAGAAAACATTGTCTCCTAGCCATTTCTATATAAGATTGTCGCCATGGAGACATGAAGACCAGATACAGAATTGCTACTAAGATTACATTTATTTGCTATAAAAATCTTTATAATATTCAATATTCTTTTTATCAACTTGCTTTCTCTTAAACTTGTCACTAGATCAAGCTAAGGGCCTTAATCCAGGCATTCCTCTATGCAAAATGTACATATTTTTTGTCATGCTTTTTTGACCAGCTTTTTTTTTTTTTTTTTTTTTTACATTAGAGTACCTACATTTCTTAAAACTGAGCAAGGAGAAAAAGGGTGAAAAAAAGCAGGATCACATTTTTACATTAGTACCACCATTATACTTAAAAAGAATTGAGAAAACTTTACTTTATAACATGCAAAGAAAATCATGCACTGTAAAAAAGTATTACTTTTAAGAAAAAAAGTTTTACTTCCAGTTAACTTTCTCACTCCTCTTCCCCTCTTCTAAGTATTTTTTCAGAACATTAATGTCATGAAGCTGGGCATATGCTTTAGAGTCCCCTACAGGTTTAACAAAATAAAAAAAAGTTCAAAATTTCCAGATTTTCATGTTCTGTCATGTTTCACAAATATAAGTATTGCTTTGTAATCCCACATTTGTCAAATTCCAAGTTACTGGTTTTATTCCTGTTCATCTTCATCTCCCAAATATTGTATCTGCTTCATTTTCAATGTACCCTCAATTCTTTTAGTCAACTATTGTGCGTTTTTCTTTGTCTCAAGCATTTGCCATTGAAACACTGGAAAGGGTTTCACTAGTACTGTCTTTCTGTAATCTTTATTACCAGAAGAACAAGCAGCATAATTTCCATCGGTTTCACAGCTCACTGTTTTTTGGACAAACGTTTCTATTTCCTTCTTAGCATGTAGTGCATCAAAAACCATTTTGTCCCACTAGGAAAAATATTTTGAAGATAACTATGTACAGCAGTTTGCGTCTCATGCCTGCTTCTCAACATTCTCTGAATAGTGGAATAAATGTACTCCTTTTTTACCTGGTGTACAGTGAGTAATCATTCTTCACAAACACTCTGCTTTCTCTCACTTTTAGTACTTTGTCCTTCTGCCACAGTTTTTTCAGAATCAATTAAATTTTCTGCTGGTAAGATTGCATCTGTACAATTAATGGACTAGGTTGCTTTCTCATAGCCAGGTATATGGAACATAGACATGATGTGCCCTTTTAATTAACAGCTCCTGTTGTGGAATGCCAGTCCAGTAACTTATTTGTGCTTTCATAAAATGAATACAGTCTGTTCCTTCCAGTTTCGCTGGTACAGCAAACAATCTCTGGTTTTCCATATGTGCTCTGTCCTCTAATTCTATTATTTTTTGAAACATCTCGTTTTGAGCAGTCTCATATTCAGCCAGCCTTTTCTTCATATCGATCTGTTATTTTTACAGTTTTATCACATCATCTGAATATCTGTTTAAAGCTTATTCCATGTTTTCAGCCTTTTATATGATCATAGGAGATAACTAGGCTAATGGCCCTGGGGCCCTTACAAGCCTAGCCAAGAGTTTATCCCCCCCAAAAAAGAAACCTCAGTCAGCACTTGTCACCCCTATCAATGAGGGACAAAGGTGGAATCCTTGGGGCAAATTTATGGTTTCCCATCCACTCATCAAGGCTATCTTTGAAGAGGGTCAGTGAGGTACTCTGTTTGACATGTATGGGAAGTCTATTCCAGAGATGGGGCAGCCTCTGGGAGATAAACCTATCTCTGCAGCAGGTTTTGTTGATGTTGCATATTAGATTTAGGCCTATCGAGCAGGTAATGCATGAGGAGTTAGACTTATGGATCTGGAACATCTCCAGTAGGGCAGGGTCTGACATTGCCTTGTAGGCAAGACACAGATCACCTCTGCACAATCTGTATAATACCGAGTAGAGTGATAGTGATTTAAGCCTGTCTGCATACAAGTATATAAGTCTGTCCTTTTGTTATTTGAGTTAATATACTCCATCACTGTTTCATTTATTTTAATCAGGTATATGTGCAGTTGTCTTATATTTTCCTATAGGTTACTGGAAGTCATGTCTGGAGCTTGCTCTGCTTTTTGCTGAACAGCTGCAGTAGTATTCTCAGTCAGTGTTTTTCCCTCACCTTTTGTAGCCGATTTTATTTCAGGTCTTCTGTACTTCTTTTTTCCTGGCATCCAGACAGTGCACTAAATAGCCAGCTACTGAAATTTACCCAGAAATATAAGTCCATTGGCTTTCTCTGCTGAGTTTCTGTTTTCACACTGGGAGAGCCAGAATTAAGCTGTTACTCAATGTGCAGGAATCTTGGAAGTCTGAGCTTTGAGTCTTTCTTGAGAGTTCAGGGGCTTTAGGCCTGTATTTTTTATTAGGAACCACTGTTTTTTTTTTTAATTGTTTGATGTGTTTAGTGAGATACATCCTGAAGGGATACAGCACCTGCTTCTCGATATTCCTTGACTGCTGGAGTAATTATGCTTCTTTCTTGCCTGGTGTACATTGTTTTCCATAAACACTCTGCCATCTCCAATTTTTAATGCTTTTCCTTTCTTCCATAATTTTGTCAGGATCAACTCTTTCTACTGACAGGATTGCATCTTTACTAATACAGATCTTGGCTACTTTCTCGTAGCCACATTTGGAGCATACACACAGTGTACCCTTTTGATTAACAAATACTACTTTCAGACAACAGTCCAGTTGCTTATTTGAAGTTTCATATAATTAATGTAATCTGATGTAGAAACCCTCATTTTATTTCTCTGTGTGCCCATCTACTATTTTTGAAACAGCTCTTTTTAAAAAGCCTCATGCTCAGACAGCCTTTTTGCATGTCAAAAGCCGATTTTTTTTTTTGCAGTATTATCAGTTCACTTTGACAGCTAAAGCTGTTTTTCTGTTTTCCAGGCTTTTTAAAGTTAACTGTATATATTCATTCAGTATTTCACTTATTTCATTTTTCCCCACCTAAATTACTAGAAGTCATGATTTGAACTAAAGCTGCAATCTGAATTTTGCCTACATTGATAGCCTTTACTGGCGTTTTTTTCTCCATAGTTTGTAAGTTTTCACATTGGGAGTGCTCTAATCAACATGCTGATCAGTGTGCAGCCGTCTTGTAAGTGGACTGCCCTAATACTTCACAATGAAATTTATTTGCTCCAACTGGAGGAACAGATTGTGTGAAAGATGCTTGTTTTGTTTACACTACAATATTGCAAGGTTGGTTGAGCCTCAGGACAGGTGATGTAAGGGAGCAGAGGTTGAGAATTTATTTTATTAAAAATATTTTAATTTTGTTTTGTAGGGAACAGTGTGTGTGAGTGTATGTACATACTGGTTCACCTAGCAGACTTCTTAATTTTTAGACTGCAAGAAATGTGTAACCCACTTAGTGAATACCCTTGATTTTACGCATGATGCTTATCTGTTCTGAAAGAATGAAAGTAGAGCTGGTGGAAGGAGCACATTACTACTGCTAAGTACAGGTACTATTAAAATGAGACACTAATCTCCCTTCTGATGTGTGCTGCAGGTGTCTGGACAGCAGGGTTGTAAAATATGACTATCCTACAGAAATCAGGATAGGTGACAATGCAATATCCACACAAAAATGCATACATACACAATTTTCAAAGGCTGCTTGTCTTGTTTAAACACTGCAGTACTGTGAACTGTCTGGCAGTTTAGCACAGAAGACTAAAGCCATAAGATGCTACTGCTTCAATCTTTAGTTCTGGGTTTAACACCCTCTCCTACTGCATGACTCTAAACATGTCACTCAATCAGAAAGTGACATATTTAACAAAACTGGTTTTCATTAAATGGGGGCACCCAGACCACAGGTTGAAGACAAGATGGGGTCAATCAGACAAGACAGTGGTCATTCAGGCAAGGCAGCGGTCATGGCAGCAAATGGGGAAGATGAGAAGAAGATGAGAAACTGATACATCCAGAAAAACAGTGGAATATATGAACAGATTCGTATCTGGGAGGTGCTGATGAGGAGGTTAAAGCTAGAATTCGAGGTACTGCATCCAAATAGTACAATGTGTCAGTGGTAGTATGCAACAAAAAATGCCAAAGAAACTAAAATGTATGTTGTACAAAACAATGGTGGGGGCAGGATTTCTGGATGGCACAGAAGCCTAGGCAGTGAAGACAGAGTAGCTGAGGAAGCTTGAGGTGAAGGGAACGAGGTGCCCGAGATACGTGATGAGATGTGCATTGGGGGACAGATGAAGAAATAAAGACATCAGTGCAGAAGCCAATATAACCCTGGCTGCAGAGAAGGTCAACCAGAACAGACTAAAGTATTTTGATTACCTATACAAAAAAGAGAAGTTAATCTGGCAAGACAGATCTGGAAGAGACAGAAAGAGCACAAAAACAGACAAGGTTACCCAGCCAAGAGATGGATGGATTTCATAACCTATGACAGTCAGGCATGGCTGACAAAAAAGACAGGAGAGTAACACTGGACAGAGAGATGATGACAATCCAACACCTCCAACCCTATGGGAAAAAAAGGGCAATGGTAATAATGACAAAGACTCAAACCACATATTGCTAGAATCCTGACTATGATTACCACCTGCCTGACAATTTGCAAGACAGTTGTGTCCTATAAGGGAATAATAAAATGTCAAATTTCCTGATTAGTTCTGAAAAAAAAAAAAAAAAATATATATATATATATATATATATATATACATATATATATATATATATATGTACATATATACACACACATATACATACATATATATATATATATATATATATATATATATATCCTATACAATGCAGAAAAATATACTATATATATATATATATATATATATATATATATATATCTCACAATTTAATATGACATAAAATATGACATAAAACAGCATGTAGCTATGCACAGACATGAAATACGACTGATTTCTCAAAATTCAGAAAAAAATCAAAACAATACCTAATAAAAGCTGCACAATTTTCATGGCTTTAAAAACAGAGGAATAATCTAAATTCTTCCCAAGGGGCAACAAACGTCAGCTAATTATAATGGGAATATTATCATTAGGATTCAGAAACATGGAGTGGTATTTGTGGCCAGCCCGCCTTTGTTTACTTTGTTTGTGCCACAAGGCCCAAAGCTCATTACTAATTATCATGGGAAATTGAAGTGAGTATGGGAACTTATTAAATAACCTGCTCTTGGCTGCAGCAGGATCTGCAGTAAGAGCACGTACTACTGAAGTGTGGCTTCCGACAAAGATGAGAAAAAGCAGTGAATGTTAAGAGTGTACACACCTCTCAGAGGCTTTGTGTGGCAAGAATGAGAAGGCATGTAGAAACCTTTAATGGCCAGTATACTAGTATCTTTTTTTGACCAGATTAAAGGATGGAAAATAAGAAAAAGTGAAGCAAGCAGAGGGTAGAACATAAGGTGAAAGCCTACGAAATGACCGGGATGGAGATTGGGACTTTTTTCTTTTGTGTCAGGAGTCCTTTACAATTTACATATATGTACGTATATATGGATTCACTCCTTATGATCAAATGCATGTTTGGTTGACAGCTCTTTACTTAACTTTTATGATCATCTAAACAGCTGATCAACAGGTGTTCGAGACTGAACAATACACAGGCTTGGGGAATATGCCCTTATCTCATGTTTGTGCGATGTCAGAGTTAGCATATATAATTAGCAGAGGGTGTGGGGGATGCAGGGGGAGCTTGTCACCCTGGAAAAAATGTTTTACATTTTTTGGTTTTTGCATGTACAGATGTAGTTTCTTGGCACATGTGTAGTTGCTTGTCACATTTGAGTTTCCAACTTAAAGATTTCAATGTTTAGTGTGTCGACCTTGGGTGTATTCAGTGTTTCCTATTACACCCTATGTATTTTTTTTTTTATTTATATGAAGAAGAGGAATACCTCTCAACTGTTACCTTCAGAGGTTTAGACAATGGTGTTTGGGAAGATTGGATAATGAGCACAAGTAGGCATAGACACAAATGGCTGGGGAAACACCATGATAAGGGATAGCAGAGGGTTGAACAACTGACATTCCAGCCAGCTGTAAACCAATGACAGCTTAAATACCACCCTGGGTCTCCCACCACTGAGCTCTGGCTCTGATGGTGGAGCCAGCACAGGACAGGGATGCAAATGAACGAGCCACTGGAGGAGCTTCTCAAGATGGCAGATGCAGGTATCTGTCTTTCTGTCAGTTAACATCTTCATAAGTGGGTCAGCTGCTGGTGGGTCACAAAAGTGTCCACTCCACTGCCACTGTAAGTGGTGGGGTCAACAGCCCCAACTTCCAGTGCAGGCCTGTCTAATATGTCCCCTGAGGCTGAGGTATGAGGTGTAGAAGTCTGTTCTGCAGATGGAGTAGGGCTGAGGCATATGTGGGGACTGACAACTATTGCTGGAGTGATGGGTACAGGTCTAGATGATGCTGCACAGAACTGTAAAATAAATGGAGAAAAAACAGAAAACAAAATAAATGCATGTAATACAAAGGATAGCAAAAAAGAGGGTGTGGGAGAGATGTACATATAAAATGAAAAAAAAATGCAGCTGGTATGTATTGTACTCAAAACTACAACAAACACACACCACAAATTACCAGTGACAGAACAACATTCAACCAAGGATAAGAAGCAAACCCACATACAATCTGAAAGGTAATGCCTTAGCATGTTGAACTACTTGTACAATCCATCTGAAGCCTGCATTCATACAAACAGTAATAGAATTAAACAGTCCTATACCTATATTTGAACAACGCGATTTAGCACAGAATTGGCAGTGCTGGACAGAACTTATACACTGGCACAGTACAGCTCTACCATGACAAGAAAGATGCAAGTCTCACTGCAACATGGATACCTGTTCACATTTCCATCAACATTTAAACCTATACTGTACTATACTGTATACCGTACTGCCTAGTATGGCAGGCTGTGTGTAAGTACCATTTAACAGAGCTATGCTTCTCTTTTTTAACTTACCAAACTAGGCAGCATAGTCCATTCGGAGTTGAACAATTCAATGTATTGAATCTTAGGTCTTGCCATTCAACCCATTGATTAAACTAGGCAAAAAGGTCCTTAAAGTATTAAGACAAGAATTGGCACACATCAGTATTTACTGCCCTTATTGCTCATCTCTAGGGATGCCACCAGTCAAGAATTTTTCCTGACAGTCAAGAAATCAAAGTCTCTGTCTGTTGTCAGGAAATCCAGTTATGGTGAGTACTTGAAAAGTATTTTGAATCATTCTGAGAGCTAACACATTCTGGGGGGATATTTCCTAAAAGTGTTTACTGTTTCACTGGGATTTCCTATTGAACTTCAAATTCTGTATAAAAACAGCCATTCCTGCTGTTATGCTTGGATTCGTGTGTGTGTGTGTGTGTGTGTGTGTGTGTGTGTGTGTGTGTGTGTGAGTGAGTGTGTGAGAGAGAGAGAGAGAGAGACAGAAGGGGGTTGTACAAGAGCAACAACATGACCATAAGTTTTTTTTATTTTCCATTACAGTTAAACATCAGCATTGTACACAGTAAGTGGCTATCTTTGGTGGTCTGGGTAGGATGTATTCATTATTACAATGGCACAGCAAGTATCTAGTCTAAAACTGACCCTGCTCAGAGGTGGACACAGAGAGCACTATAGTTTGTGTGGGAGCAGGGGCTACTGTTGCCATTATTTCTTTAATTTTATTCACAATAAAACTTCAGATTATGCAGAAAAATACACAATTAATTGTGTTTTGGCTGGGGATCATTATTTCCTTAACTTTCCTCATATTCACATCTCAGACATGCACAGTAGGTCAATGTAGCTTGCCTATAGCCATTGTATTGTGTAGGTGAAACAGTTTGGCATGATTTTATGGAGTTTTATTTATTTTTTAATTATTTTACAATTGAATTCAGATGCATATATAGATGGCAATCATTTGGGAATAGAAGGAAAGAAGTGCGCTGCATATATAAAACTGAAATATTTTGTTATACTCTTATTTGTTCTTTCACTTTCAACCTAGTTTGACTTCATATGGGTATGCAGAAAATGCCTACCTTTTGGAGTTGGGGTGAGGAGGAATGCTATATAAATGCAACTAGAAATATATTACTAGGGACATTCATACTTTCACTTTTATCCCAATTTAACACAAGAGGGGTACGCAGAAAGGGACTTTGAGGGGTAGGAAGGAAGACAATCATCCCAGATAGGATTTATGCACCTCACAAGCATTTTATTCTCAGTTTATGGGTAACTACTACTCAGTTTATTGGCAACTGCTGTGTCATCAGCCTTGAACATAACTTATTTCTTCCTTGAAAGAAAAAAGTTTCTTTACTTAGTTTTTTTTTTTTTTTTGTTCAGGCCATCATTGGTACAAAGGTTGCTGAAAAAGCTCCAAAATGCAATTGACAGCATTTAGAATTACTTAGCTTCTGGGGGTCTAATGGTCTCCAGATCTCCAGCTTAACTAAATTCTTTCCTCCACAGTTATTGCAATACAGTTCTGGCCAGTTAGGATGCATTAAAGTGATGTTGGAAAAGTCTTGACAAGTAAGACACAGTGAGAAAAAAAACAAAACTAAAATACTCTGTATAGTATGAGGAGGCAAGATTGGAGAAAACACAAGGTGTGCTAGGGTGACATGGGGTTGCCATGGAAGACTTCTCCCAGGACTTCATATCTACGCTGCCCATGCAGTCACTGTATATCTGACATTTAAAAACTGAGCTTCCATGTGTGGTTTGCTAAAAGGAGTGTGGCTACCCTCAGGCAAGGTGTATATTTGCATTATGCAGGGGTGTGGCTTATTGGTTAAGAAATGGAAGGATTCAAAGGTGGTAACCCTATTCATCTCACCCTATCTATACTGGCAGATTACAGTAGTATTGGTTTGGCAGCCTTTTATGCTTGAAATGTTTTGAAATGTGGAATACTTGTTGTTATTGTTTAAGTAATTGCGTTTCATTCCTTGCTCCAAAGTTTTCAAAACACTCTTAAATTTTGCTTTATCAAACAATAAATATAACTTAAAATAGATAAGAAAGTTATACATAAAATAGATAAATAAGTATAAATTTAAAATGATAAGGAAGGCGTTTAAAACGATAAGGAATGTCAATTCAAGAGAAGAGATGTTATTAAATGGTCATAAATGTCTAGTTTGCGGGTGGGCTGGGGGATGGACTGAAGAGCTCAGTGTCCAAGGTACAATTAATCCACCTCTGTTATCTCCACAACATACAGACAGACATGTAAATATTGACATGCACACTCCCTGGAGAATGAGAAAAAAATGTGTGCATTTATACTCCCAACTTTTCTTTTAAGGATGATCCTTGACCTTAAACTGTGTGGTATACAACAGCCAAGTCTTCTGACGTGCACAGATGTAATTCTCTGCACATTAAACTGTATTCTGATTAGACCAACTCATATATCAGTCCTTACCTTCAAATGTCATCCAATCTCTCTTGTAAAACAGCCTTATTTCAGTGCCATCAGTTTAACATTTTTATGGTAACATAATATTTTGCAGGCTAAACCATATCAACAAGCTGTGCACAGGACTGGAATTCATGTTTTGTGAAAATAAAATCTTCCACTTGTAGAATTTCAGTCTTTTTTTTCCTGTTTCATATAACATTAGCAAAATAACCTTTTTATGTAACTATTAGAGGAAATGTAAGAAACAATTTTTGTCCTAAAATCTCAGGATATTTGCCATTGTTCATGTTTTATCGCAGGAGACGACGACACAACAATTAGAGACAGTCACACTTAAAGAGGGGCAGGTGGTAAGTAACCCTACAAAACTGTCCCTGATGTTCTGGGACGTCCCATACTTTGACTCAGTTTTTAGCTCAGTCCCTCTTAATCCCTCATAAAACTGGTGATTCTTACAGAAAATACAATGAATTACACTTAATAAACAGGCATCTTTTACTTCAGAAAATGCATATGATTTCATATTATCTTAATCTGTCAACATCTCAGGTTAAAAGCACTGATATTTTAAAAGTGTCCCTGATTGGTTGAGAGTCTTGTCTTTAAATAGTTGCTAAAAACAGTTACCTGAAACATAAACGACACAAACGTTATCAGTAAAAATATCAGTGTTTTTCCCCCTAAAGCAAAGAGCCATTCCTAAAATGTCGCAACCAAGATGAAATAGCCAACATACCTACCACGGTTCTTTAGCTTATCAGAGGAAATTAAGTGGTTTTATGGAGATTTATAAGTACTACTGTCTCCTGGTACAATGGTCGTACAGCTCCGCCCTGTCTCACACAGGGAGGAGCGTGAGATTTTAATTGAAAGCTGTACTGCTGATTTGCCGACGCAGAGGACTTTGTAAAATTCTGCGGTGCTGCAAGTTATGGCATGCTGTCAGTTTGGAGACGCTCCCTACCACTTGACTCCTCCTAAACCTTTTGTGAATTCACTAGAGGGCGTGACTATCCAATCCAAAGCCTGACAGGGGCTTGTCCGCACTGAGAGAACAGGGACTTGTTTAAGCACTCCCGTAGTACCGTTTGATTAGGGTGCATGAGCATTTGTTGACAAATTGACAGTGTAAGAGTTGGGTTGAAAACGCAAAAGGAGGTACAAACACCTTTCCTGGAATATATCCGTGTCTTCAGCGGCTCTGGACAGAAGGGCGTTCTCCTGAAGTGGAACCTGGGGTCAACTTGGCAGGTAAGAATAAGTAAGGAGAGGATGTTAGCATAAATGTGGGCACTGACTTTGTTTAGACGTGCAGTTGTGCAGAGTTACAGCGCACATGGGTCGTTAAGTGTACGTTCTATATTTTAACTTTAGTAAAGTAAAAGCAAAAGATTTCGAGCCAGCTCGTATTCACCTTAGGCTTTTCTTTCTATTTGTTGTATATACAAGGTGGGTGAATGAATTGGTGCAGCCTTCTATAACTTAAAGGAATTGTAACAAGTGGTACAGTTGTTGCGTTTTCCCTCTGAATAACTTTAAAAAGTCTGAGGTTTCCAGCACAACGTTGTAAGCAGTCACGATGCGTGCTGTGTTATGCACGATGAATAGTCCGGATGGCTTGTAAACCCCTTAAATAATAATGTGCATCGTATGATTTCTGAGACACTATTTAAACCGTTAAGCACTCCCAAGTACTGCTGACAAATCTTTACATTATGATGATCTAATCCATCTCATGATCTCAACTACTTGCTTAGTAGACCACGGTGCGTGCATGAAAGCTGACGGATCTGATCTAGCAGTGACAAGAACTTGGAAATTCGAAATCGGTACCCTTAAAGGAGTGCGACAGTTGGGGAGCCCTTAAAGATTTGTAACAGGTGGGGTAGCTGAGCACACACGAGAAGCTCAGCTTTGTTCCTTGGATGCCTGACATGAACGTTTTGAGATTGCCTTTTAGAGGTCTGCTTACGAGGTGGAAATGAGGTGGGCTACATCGATTCTGCTTACGCATGGCTAACCCTACTATAGTAACATGAAATGTACCATTCTTGCATTGAAAAGGAGTGTGTGTGTATCCCATCTGTGGTCCAGTGAATCCGCGCCCCTGAGCCCACCCTTCCCAGGCAGTCCGTAGAGAAATTCTGCGCCTGTCACAACTGTGGTGCCGTAATTGCTTGTTTAGTGTTTTAAAAGGTCCCGCTTTTACTGCGGAGTGGAGGTGGAGAGCACTGACTGTAAAGACGTTTATGGGCTTTATTTTACAGAAGATACGCCGTTAATTGTAGAAAAACAAGTAAAGCGTAAATAACTATGGGAGACCTTTATGTCACCATGGGTATTAAACCACAACGAGCCTTCACAGCGCCAGGGTGTGGGGTTCACGCCTGAACTGGTAGTCCTGCTTATAGTTTGCATATTCTTTTCATGTATGCATGGGTCTTCAGTGGGCCGTAGTTCTCAAATGAATCTGGGACAAACCCCCCAAAAAACTGTGACTTTAAGTATTAGTTTTAAATATTTTTAAGTATTAGTTCTATTAATTTGAAATGTTGATAGATTAAGAAAATGTAAATTGAAGTAAAAGAAATCAATAGCTGTAATTCTCATTATTTGTTAACTGTGTAATTCACCACCATTCATCCAAAAGTCACCAATTTTAGGAGGGATTAAAGGGGACAGAGCTAAAATTTTAATCAAAATCTGGAAATCAGGGACAGTTGAGAGGTATCCAGTGGGTGCTTTGGTTTCCTGGGGGGAGAGATACCAGTTGAGTGTGCATAGGTGCTGCGTTTACCATTGCCCTTGTGGCCTGTTAAGTCTGTGAAGCAGTTTGTTTTTAGCAAATGAAATTATATGTACTACATTAGTTTGAGATGGTTTAATTAGTGGGTATGACTATGATTAGGTCTATAATAACACTACCCCTTAACATCATGGTGTAATCTTTTTTTTTTCTTTTAGTAACTGTCTGAAGACTGTTAACTTTTTCCCTCTGCAGTGCTGTTACACTGGTATTTTGGTATTGGCAATATATATCATTCTGTGATTTACATTTCTATGAATGTGAAGAACAGGAATGTCTGGTAGGAATTTCAGGGCCTTGGACAAATTCTTGAGTTAGGCTAACCTTTTGACACAATGACACTCACTATGCTCCTCCAGCACTTGGACAGAACACAGTCATACCTTTATTTTTTTAATTATTCTATGTTTTCCCTCTTTTACTTAAGTTAGTAATTTGTAATGTTTTAAATACAAGAAAGCATGGACCTGACCGAAATTGGCTTACTGCAGTGCTGTATAAGAACTCGTACAGAACACCAGTAACAACAACATGTGTATATGAAGATTTCACTGTAAATGAAGACTTTAAACTACGGTGTTCAGCTCTCTTTTATGTTTTCAGAAAATAAAGTTCGGACTGTGTTCAGTGATAGGTTGTAGTATTGCGCTGACCTTGAGCACTATAAAACGGGGTTTGGGAAATTGTTAATAAAATACTATTGCTTTAGAACTACAACTTTGTTGCGGTTTTGTTATTTAACTACTGTTACCCTCAAGAGTATTTTTGCCCCTTCAGATAGACGTTCTGGCTGCTACCGTACTAATGAAATCAGACATCCACAGGCTGTTGACTATAGCAAAACATAAGCTCCACATAAACTTAACTTGTTTAACTGCAGAACTGCTTTTGACACGGAGTCAAGCAAGGGTCTGTGCAAAGATAACTGTTGCCTTATATATTTATAACTAAAATGCATGCTAGAAGTGGGAAATAAAGTAAATGAAATCTTTTTAAAAGACTTTGCAGACCTCTGTGACATTGTCTATATTTGACACAATGGCAAATCATTTTTTTGTTTCCATTTTTATTCCCGAGTCACAGTAGATCAGTACCCGTTTTGTATTGCCTGCACATACACCGAAAATTTCAAAACCCTTTCGGTTAATGTGTTGCTGTTCTTTTGCTAAATAATGCTGCACCTGACTCCACATATCACAAAAAACTGAGCAGACTATTCCCAAGGATATATAATTTTCACAGTTGTGCTACTCTTAAGCGAAGGCAAAGTCTGATTAGAGCTTTAGACTAGTGCATACTTGGGCAGTGCTTTTCAGTATCACTTGGATTTAAGTGTCACTGTCATTTTGCACATCATAGAAAACAACTTAATAGGTAATTAATTTTTTTTTGACAACCTATGATCCTGCCTTTACTTGTTATTCTGTATTCTGATATTATAGCCATACAAGAAGCAATCTGGCAATCAAACTAATCCTTCCTCTACCTATATCCTGTTGTACAGTTCGGTTAAGAAGCAGTACATTCATCATTACTGTGTGTTCTAAACTTTGAGTTGGGATGGCTGCTAAGTCCGTACAACCTAAGTACTTTAGAGTTTATCTAAACGTTATGCTCACTCTCGTTTTCACAGGGAGTGGCTTCTGTCCTATTTCAAGATGATATTCTGGATTAACAAATTTTTCTCTGAACATTCCAGGATGACTGTTCATAGAAGTATTCTGCTGCCTAAGGTAGATCATCCTCTTCCCCTCTTTGTTTTGGCTGTTCAGGTTACCAGCCAAACCTGTTCGCAGTTAGTGGCCATAGTATTTTGGTTCATTACTTCCAAAAGCTATAAGAAACGCCTCTTTGAGTAGCAGAAAGACAAAGCAAGGAAAGCAAAGAGCAAAAATTCCGGTACTTTCTTATTATTGCAACCACATTTCCAAAGCTTTCAGAAATGGAGACGTTTATGCAAAAGTGTTTCTCAACCTTCAAAGGGGAGTGTTAAGCAGCTAATTAGTAGTGGGTGACTTTGGGATTGAGGCCTGAAGAGGAACAAGGGTCAAATCTTCGGCTCCTCTCGGGCGTGTTTCACTTGTTCAACGACCTGCACAGTGCTGCACTGCATCTCAATTCCTGCGTTCCTGAGCAGAATCCCTCAGCAAAGGCAAGTTAGTCAGGGACATACCATCAAACACTCACAAAAAAAATGCATTACAGTAAGTCTCTGTCGTAATTATTTAGTATATTTACAATAGTAATACTGAACTCTGGCCTCTTCTCTTCACACTGTTGTCAAAATCTGTTATTTTCCGGTGTACACCACCTGCTTATCTTCAGTTTTCCTACTTTTACAGAATGCAACCATTACCTTAAATTACATATGAAATAGCAGCATTGTAAATGAAACTCGGTTACCTAGCAAAGGTACATGAACTGGAAAACTACAATACCGCCAAAAACATCAGTACTCCCAACTTTCCCTCTTTAAAAACTAGAACAGAATCAGCTGTCCTCATCTACCTTCATGGTGTGAAATCATTAAGAATGCAACGGTTCATTTAAACATTGATTTAAAAACCTTGGTTACAAATAAAAAGTGTACCCGAAGCAAACTTTCGATTTCTGTGTAGGGCGGCCACGGTAGTGCAGCAGTTAGCGTCACCTCACAGCCAAGAGGTTCTCCGGTTCGATCCTCAGCTGGGGTGCCTTCTGTGCAGAGTCTGCATGTCCTCCCTGTGGTCGCGTGGGTTTCCTCCCACATCCTAAAGACATGCTGTAGGTGGATTGGACTCTCTAAATTGGTCCTAGGTGTGAGTGCGTGCGTGTGTGTGCCTTCTGTGGAAGGTTGGGTGGCGGACTGGCAACTCGACACCGTAAAACTCCACTGCCAATCATGAGTGGACAGGTGATCTGCTGTGGTGACCACTAACTGGGAAATGTGGTTGCGATAATACGCAAGTACCAAAATTGCTTCCTCATTCCTGCACTAATTGCAGGGACTACTGCTTTTCCGTAGCTCTCTCCCTATTCTACTTGTGATAGCTATCATAGTGACCTCAGAATGACATAGCTTATACTGGTCAGAGCTTGTGTTGTACTTTCTGGAACAAAACTTTTCTCAAATTGTGATTCGACAGTATGAATAACCTTCCATCTTTAAGGCAGAATGTTACAGCATGAGCAGTTTTAAAGATAAATAACTTTTTGTATTTCTTTACTACTGAGCTGGTAGGCTTTAGAAGTAATCCATTATAAGATCGTAAGAACATACTAGGCTATTGGCCCTGGGGCCCTTATAAGCCTAGCCAAGAATTTAGCCCATGTTCTGACATGTCAGCACCCGACGCCCTTGTCCAGCAGGGACACAGGTGGAATCCCAGTTGTGTATTTTCTGTTCCCCATCCAGTTATTCAGGTTGCGCTTAAAAAGGGGTTAATGAGGTACTCTGACATAGAGAGGGCGTCCCTTCCAGTGAAGGGGGAGTCTCAGGGACACAAATCTGGTTTGATTTTTAAATGCCCATTACCCAAGGTGCTCTTGTAGAGGAACAACTCTGTATGAATATAGTGAACGAGTCTGTTCAAGCAATAATTGTGTGCTGCTGTTTTTCTGATTGTATTTTTTGTTACAACTTTTGTATGTTTACCTTGTGCCCAGGTTATGTTTGTAAAGGTCCTTTAGCTTCGTTACCTGACTTGAGATAGTCAGGGGTAAAATGCAGGTGTCCTGCAGTAGGTAATTTGTGTGCCCATATAAAACTTTACCTGTCGTATGTTGCCATTCCTAATGCTGATAGCTGTACCATTTAGTTAGGGCATTTTTAAACAGCTTAATTACTATCCCTCGCAGCTGATATTATTAGCAAAAACAGTATGAGGTATCAACCGATTTCTTCCAATACTTAACGTAACCAGCATTCTCTCCCTGCTCCCCTTTTTGTGCACAAACCACTATTAGCAACTGCAGTAACTCATTTAATTGCAATATCTCAATGGTAGCCTAAATACAAGAAACGATTGTTGGCAACAAAAGAAGTAATGCCTCACACTACCTGTCTCCTAAACAGGACAAAACTTCTACCTCACAAGGTTCTTACTTATTGTAGCAGTAGACGTTGGACTGAATTTAAGAGCACAGGCATCGCTGCATTGTAGCAGGAGACGTTGGACTGAATTTAAGAGCACAGGCATCGCTGCACTAAACACACAATACATCACAGTCTCAAGGTTGCATTTTTCAACAGAAGCAGCATAAACGATTGTACCTTTCTTAGGTCTTGGATCATACAGTATGCCCAGCTGTAAAAGATTTTGCAGAATTTTGACTTAAAGCTAATGACTGTCTCCAATTACTTGCAGAGCGACTGCCTTTACTGTTTCAGTAACAGACCAGTTCCAAGGATGGAAGGCTTCCTTCAAGGAATTGGTGAGGCTTACGTGAGCAGTAGAAGTAGGATGGAAGCCTAGAGCCAGGCACTTTGGTGATGAGTGGCTGGTTACTGACGAACAATCATTTACGTTTCACACAGGATGGAAAAACATAAGTGCAGGGAGATGGGATAGCGGTGTGGTAGAGTTGTATCATTTGAGATCAATCTTTATGGCTTGTGGAGCTCATTTGGGCAACTCCACAGTGCTATAAGACTGATGATCACAAAAATCTATTGTGCTGAGCAAATTTGTTTGAGCAGGAATAGGTTCTAGAGACCGCTACATACTTGTTTGTAGTAGACTCCCTGTGCCTAGCTGCACAAATTGTTTGACACCGCTACATCTGATAGCTGCTTTTATGTGCGTTTGACACTTAGCTCGACGTAAATGTGCATATGAACGTGTATTGATTACTGTTTTACATTATTTTGCTGCTTTTCTTAATTTCACGGTTAACTATACCCTGTATCTGCAATCACTGTTGTACCTAAGCCTCACTGCTCACTTCCTCTCCTCATTTCTACCCTCATACGCCAACCTGCATGCACTCCCTTGCACTTTCACTTCCAGAGGCCCTCCCATATTCCCTCATTTTCAGACCACATTCTCACAGAGCTCTTACACCATACACACCACTCTTTCCAGCCTTTTTACTCATACTTGTTATCCCCCTGTATCCTAACCCCTCTCCTCTCTTTTTTTTAGGTTAACTGTAATCTACACCTTCAAGCCCTCAGACCTACCCTGCCTGGAACTACCTGAAATTCAGTGCCTTAAACGTATCTCCTGTCAGTTTTACTAAAAGTATGTTGTGTCTTTCGGCTTTTCCCGGTTAGGGGTCGCCACAGCGGAACTCCGGTCCGCTAATGATTGGTAGTTGATTTTTACGTGCCGAGTTACCAGCCCTGACGCACAACCTTCAACGAAGGTACGCCCATTCACCCATGTCTCCACACAGAAGACGCTCTAGCTGAAAATCGAACCGGACAGCGTCTTACTGTGAGGTGACATGTCCTACTAATTTCACTGGATTGGTGCTGCTGCCGTACCAGTACTGCTGCTCCAACAGTCCGCTGTTTCTTGTACATCTCCTGGCCTCTCCCTATTCTCTATCCACTCTCTTTCCCTTTCCTGCCTTTTCCAGCTAGTTACACTCATACAACTCCCTGTTTGCTGTGCTCCCCCTGTTTATCTCTGATCTTTCCCTCTCGTCTGACCCTGCTGCACTACTCTATCCTATTGCCGTACACCAGTTTGTAAATTCTGTATTGTATCTACTTCCTGAGGAATTATACAGGAAATCTCTGTGCCTTGCTTGGCCCCCTCCTTCCTCTCTTTGCTCTCATTTTTGCTAAACTTACCTGCATCTCTCTTGGTATTCTAAGATTTCTTCCTCTCTTTGCTCTCATTTTTGCTAAACTTACCTGCATCTCTCTTGGTATTCTAAGATTTCTTTTCTGTCACAGCCGAACTACCTTACCAAACTCAAGTGATCGTCTTCCCACCTCAGTCCAAGACACTACCCAAATCACACTGTTATCGAGACTGTCGTAAACTCTCTAATTTTAATACTAACTTATTTAACTCCATACTGTAACATTGACTGGTCCTTCCTCTGGTAGCTCCCTCTCAATGAAGCAGTGCTTAAATTTAATCACATTTTCCTAGATACCCTCAACTCTTAAAGCTTAAGATCTTTAATCTTAAGCTTAAATCTTTTTTCCTATTGTCGAAAGATTTTACTCTTCTAACATATTCTGGAAGAATCACACCAAGTTCTTGTAAGCAAGTAAAACAGCTTTAATTTTACATGCATGGAGATCTGCTACATGATAGTAATATGCCAGCAGTCTGGCTACTTGTACTTTGAGTTCTCCTTATATAGACCTTCCTACATACATGTAGCACACAGAACATTCATTAAAATTGATAGTTTGATTACTTGTTTTACCAGCCAGTACCACAGTTATTCTTGCACCATTAACTTCCTTATCAGTGGTTTAAGATTAACTCCTGCATTCCTCAGTGATCAACATTTTCCAGAACATTTCAGTTTGCACGCAGTGAACATTTTTCTGCTTAACCCTTTAAATACAGAATACAAAATATGTTGACTTCAGTATTTTTCATTTCCCTTACAACATTTTGTATACTGTTTATTTTACACAATCCCAGATCGTTGTATACCTTCTCATAATCAGAGAAATATGCTTTTGTAGCATTGGCAGAGATAACCTTCGATATTATCATTTTGATACATGGTATGCAACAGCAGCCAAGCAGCAAAAATATGATTGCACCAACACATACAGCAATTAAAATGTTCATCAACACAGAACCCCAGTTTCCAAACAGGTTTTGGAAAAAGTCAGTCAAGGGTTTGGACCAGGTTTAGTCAGTTCAGAAACTTGTTGAATTATTTCCGTTATCAGGGATGAGCGAGCAGCACTCCTCGTATCAGGCGCCAAGTACCTCCTTCGCCGCTAGGGTGAAATTTCTGCAACACTACTGTCGTCACCAATTCTAGCGCTGAAAATGTCGCATTACTCAGAGTCTCTAACAGTTTTGACAGTTTAGTTCCCAGATGGATTTTACTGTCCCATATGCTGGCAAAATACCAGCCCAAGCAATTACATCATCGCCTAGGTCCATATGTGAGAGTCCTTTGCTGCTGGCGTGTGCCAAGTCATGGTGATAAATCCATGATGCATCAATGTTACCTCTGGGATTAATAGGTTTATTAAGAGAGCATACCTTGAGGCAGCGCATTTGCGTGCCTGATAGCTGGTATCAGATATCCCAAAACAACTTCCTGACCAGCCATATGGTAACCATTTATATGCTTTCCTACCACAAATAAAATAACAATCATTTGTTTTGATGGTAATATTGGTTGCAAATTCATAACTCCATTTTGGCTTTAGCCCTTAAATAACAGGCCATATACATACAGCATTTTTCAACAAAACTAATATCATTTACATTGATGTCTTTTTATAGCTCCAAACTTGGTCTCACACTGCCCTTCTAGGGTACAATTATGAACTATTGTCAAATTACATTGGCTCAGCCCCACCTTAACTTTCCCAATCTTTTGAAAACACACTGTTCCATTTGGGCGCCCAGAAGAGGCAGCGCCACCTTGTCTCTCAGTGGTACTTCTGTGGTTTCAAACAACAAACTATTCCAAGTATCATTTATTCCCAGAGGGGCTGTCCCTAACATTAAGCCACTGTGTACAGTAGGTATTGCAGTACATACCCAACAATTTGAGACATTCATTGAGGATGCATATGCATATTTAATCGCTTGATATGTATTAAAGTTTGGATGCCAGCTGGTGTGTTTGTCTCTTTTTGAATGGCTAGCTTCATTAAAAGACAGAAATGTCCAAAACAGAAATATTACAATCACAATAGTTATAAACAATAAAACATTGCAATAGAACCATTTTCTCTTATTCTCATTATTGTCCTTCATGATTGCTGCTGTCTGTTTGTTCCTCAGGGGAACTCAGGTCTTTATTTAACTTAAAATGTTTTATGATTTTGCAATCGGTTAGGTGGATCCATGAGGACCTTTCTTTAATCCGAACTGCTGTTGGAGTTCGATTAGCACCTGGTGGGATGCCCAATTCTTGCGTTTATTATTTTGATCCAGACCCACTCGCGGGTCTGATTTCCGTGATCTTGTCGTCTCTTGAACCTGAAAAACAATCATTCGTTAAACAGCTGTTAGTATTGGTCAGCATTTTCCTCATGTACTCAGCTATCTCCTCACCGTTCCGCGGCAACAAGTTTTGCCACTGCGGGGCGTAATAAATCTCCATACAACAACTCAAATGGGGTGACTCCTTTTGAGGTGGATGGAAAGGAGGGCTAGAGGTAGACAGGTAATCCAAGACTGATGTGTCTCGGCCATGAGTTTTCTCAACTTGCCTTTTAGAATGCCGTTATGGCGTTCCACCAACCCTGCTGACTGTGGGTGGTAGGCACAATGGTGTTTCAATTCAATTTGGAAAACTGTAGACAGTTTCTGTATGATCTGATTGACAAAATGCGTGCCGTTGTCAGAGTAGATGCGTGTAGGAAGTCCAACGATGTGATTGACCAAAATTTTAGCCACTGATTGAGCATCCGGATGTGTCACGGAAAAGCCTCAACCCACTTAGTAAATGCATCTACTATTACTAACACAAACTTCTTTAGTTGTGCGGGGTCAATTCGATGAAGTCCATACATATTGTATGAAAAGGATAGGGGTGTTGGAAATGATGCGAGCAACTCTGACCCCTCCCGTGGTATTTAGCACATACTATGCAGGATAGACAAAGCGTTTTGCATATGCAATGAAACCCTTGGTCCAAAAGGTAAGGTGGATAATTCTAACCATAGCTGCAGGGCCCAGATGGGAAGGGCCATGCACAACTAGTGCTGCATATCTAAAAAGATTAGTAGGCAAAACATATTTATTATCCGGTCCCACATAGATTCCTTTGTTCTGCCTAACACCATACCTAGTCCAGCGTTGTTTTTCCTGTACTGTGCTAAGTTCCTGCATGACTTGTAAGGTTTGCAAATCAAATTTATCTGTTGGTTGTAATTCTGTAGGTGTGGTTTCAAGTGAAAAGGTACTGGACATAGCTGCCTCTTTGGCTGCTTTGTCTGCTAGGGCATTACCAAGTGATACGGGTCCTTAGCACGGGTATGAGCAGCGCATTTACAGATGGCCAAACCCGTGGCGTTGGACTTGTAGTAATTCAAGGATTAGGTCTTTGTGCATAATGTCTTTCCCGAGGTTGTAACCATCCCCTATTTTTCCATTGCTGAGCAAACACATGCACCGTAGAAAGCATATTGACTATCCGTATAGATAGTAGCGTTCCTGTCCTCTGAAAGGAGACATGCCCTTGTCACAGCAATCAGTTCCGCTGCTTGGCGGATAAGTTCAGTGGTCTTGCCTCTATTATCTGAGTTGCAGTAGTAACTGCATACCCTACCTGCGTGGTGCCTGTTTCTGTTTTGCGTGCTGACCCATCTACAAACAGTGTCCAGTCCGCATGTAGTAAGGGTTGATCTTTAAGATCCGGTCTTGGTAGAACTTTAGAATGTATGAGATCTAAGCATACATGCGGAATACCGTCTTCAGCAACAGGTAGCAATGTCGCTGGATTTAAGGTAGTGCATCTCTCAATTGTCATGTGTGGCTGCGATAACAGCGTAGTCATACAAGATAAATGTCTGCTAGGTGACAGAAATGTTAACTTGTCCTGCAGAAGGATGACTGCTACAGAGTGCGGGACTTTTAACGTAAGATCATGGAACAATACCAGCGTGGCAGACGCTTGTACCGCCAAAGCGGCTGCAATTACTGCTTGCACACAGTGTGGTAATGCTCGTGCTACTGAGTCCAATTTGCTAGAGTAAAATGCCAATGGTCTTAACTTATCTCCATACATTTGCATTAAAACAGATGTCATAAATCCCTGCTTGCAATTTACAGTCTGTATAAAGATCTTACTGTAATCTGGAAACCCCAATGTTGCTGACCCAGCTATCAGTTGCTTGATCCTAGTAAATGCCTGTACTGCCTTGTCTGTCCAGTGCAGCAAATCTTTTGCCATCGGTATTGCAAAAATTAAGTCTGATAGTGGGTGCACTTCTTCGGCGTAGTTGGGAATCCTTTCGACAGAAGTTCGTAATGCCTAAAAAGGACATCATTTCTTTTTTGTAGTTGGCATGGGGGCTTGTAAAATAGCATTCTTTCTACTGTCATCTAATCGCCTACCCTTCCCAGAGATAGTATAACCCAGGTAACGTACTTCTAATTTACAAAATTGTAACTTAGACTTATTTACCTTATGTCCTTCGTGAGCCAGAAAGTGTAGTAGTCGAATAGTCTCGGACTTACAGAGTTCTTCGGCCAGGAGGATATCATCCACGTACAGTAGTAGGTGGCACCCTTGGGCTGGTTGGAACTGAGCCAAATTGGTGGACATCTCTTGTGAGAAGATGGTCGGACTTTCGCAGTATCCCTGCGGTAACCTGGTATAGGTATAACGCTTGCCCATAAGCGTAAATGCAAACCAAAATCTACCATCTTCCTGCAAGGGAATAGAGAAAAGGCATTACTGATATCAATTACAGAAAAGTAGTGATCTGTTGGAAGGATATCGTTCAGCAGAATAGACGGATCCGGGACTATGGGGGCCCGAGGTACCACAGCGGAATTTATTGCATGTAAGTCTTGTACCATCCTCCATGTCCCATCCGTTTTTACTGGAAATAAGGCGTATTACGGTGAGTCTGTGCACAGATTTAATATCCCAGCTTTCAAAGGTGCTGTGTTTACGGTAAAATGCCCTCCTCTGCCTTTCTGCTCAAGGGATACTGCCGTTTATGAGGTCTAAATTCTGACTTGGGTGTAATCTTCACCTGTCCTGCCGTTCTAATCAGTCCGATATCGTGCTGACCCTGCGACCATAATGAGTTTGGAATCATCTGCAATTGAGATTCTTCCATGGGGGTAAGGAGACATAGTCATAATGTCCCAGGGGATTGTATCGGTTTGTCTTCCCTGAGGTGCACGGTCGCTCTGGCTTGTGTAACCCAGTTAAGTTTTGAACCTGAATGCCCTTACCTGCCAACTGTTCTGGTGTCCATCCTACCCATTCAGTTATTTTTTTACCCACGAGGTACCATGACATTTCTTTACCCTCCATGACTGAAATATGTGTGGTTAATTCATTCTTATACAGCAGCTGCATATCCCTTGTAAGGCTACATGTGACTGCAGAATTACCTAGTGTGTCCCAAAAGGCTATGCAATACTAGTTTGGTGACTTTAAAACTAAGAAATTTCTTTTCGTATTCTAAATCAGGTCCGGCACATCTTCTGTAATACATTGTGCAATGTAATGGATCTGACACCTTCGGATTAGTTATGCGTATTTGCTTAATGCCAAATTTGTAAGAGTCGTCACTACACTCTGGGGCCTGTCTCTATCAAATCATTACTATACCAGTAATGTAGATCTCCCTGCCCTCTAATAGCATTGCACTATTCAGTTCTATTCTCCTTGCCACCATCCCGTGGAGGTTGGGACGGCTGCTATACGAACACTTGCATTAAATCTCTTCCTAGTAAATGTACTGGGCAGATTTCTGAAATTATTACTCGGAACCGTATGGTTTGGTTCGTCTCTGGGTCGGTAAACCACAGAGGTTTGGACAATGGCTCTTTGTAAATCGACCATTTGCTGCTTTTACAAGCACATATTCATCTGAGGTAACATCGGATGATATGGCAGTACTGACTAACGTTAGAAGCCCTGAGTCACAAAGAAATTCTATGTCTCGGCCCTCAACTTGCAATGTGATCACTGGTTGGGATTCCAATTGCATAGTTGATGCTAGTGCTGTTAGATTTACCATTTGATATTTCTCATTTTCTGCCATTTCCTGTCCCCACCCATCATCTTCACTTATACCTACTTCCCCATTCTTACTTTCTTCTTGTTCCTCATAATCTCCATCTCGTCTTTTTGACCATCATATAGTCATGCGGTACCACGGAAGCAACCATCGGTTTCTCGGTCCTCTGCAATCTCTGGCGAAATGTCCTTTCTTACGCACTTAAAACACTCCCCTCTTTTGCCTACCCTCGAAATCCTCAGAATGACTTATGCCTCCCGTCCTCGTCCTCTTCCCTGCCACGCCCTCTTGGGCGATTTGCGGAACCTTGCACTAACATTAAAGTTCCATCTTCACTAACTGTAAAGTCTGGGCTTTTTATTTTTTTTTCCTTCAGGTATTTCTCAGCATGTCTAGCATAATCCATAAGGGGCTGTAGCTGTCCTGTGTGTGATCATATGCTTTTGTATAAAGTTACCAATGGCTGTCTTGCAGCCCTTTAGGAATGCATTTTCAGTTGCTGTTCATAGGGCGAATCATTTGCCTGATTTTCTGCCTTAATCAACCCACTATGAGCATCAAAACATTGTGTGAGACGATGTAGATAATTGTCAATGGTTTCGTCATCTGATTGAACGCATTGATTAATGCAAGTCCAATCTGCTTTGGGCTTCCAATGTTCTTCTATTTTATCTAGGAGAGTCTTTATTCTGGTTCTACGGAGTTAAGCGGCAAGGCTCCCCTTCCTCTGGTAGCAGGGGTCCCAAGTTCATAAATAAGGTGCCAATCAGGTCCTAGGATTTGCCTTATTACTTGTTCAAATTCTACAGCGTTTAATCTATAACTCATTCTCATGCCCCTCGTCTGTACGGAATTTACATATCTACTTTTGGATGGGAATCCCTCTACCGCTTTTCGGATATCATCACGGGTCCACGGTCGGTGAATAATATAGGACCCTCTTCTGCGCCTGCTTGAGGATTTGCCACTTCTATCAGTGGGTATTCCTCTCCTTCCTGCTCTGCCTTCTCCTTAATTTTCCAGTCCCCTTCTCTCCTAATACTTCCGCTCGTAAGTCAAGAGTGTTGGCAGGCTCTCTCTGTAATATAATACGTGGCGTGGGGGACACTCACGAAGCCTGGTATTGCGGTGGGTCCTGGTGCACCTCAATAACCTGTGCAGGGTCTGGATACTGGATGGGAGGGGCCGAGGATTCTGGTGACTACGACTGACTATGGAAGTTTCATTATCTTCCTTTTGAACAAAGTACACATCTTTTTCACTTGAATTACCACACCCTTTTTTTCAAATTTCGTTCCTTATGTTTTTTATTTGCTTCCTCCAGCCATTTCTGTGCCTGGGGAATCCCTACCTTCTTTGCTTCCTTGTCTTATTTCCTGCCTGTTTGCAGTAATCTTACTAGATTTTGACATTCTGACTTATTTAAACATCCACTAAACCCAAGTTCCTTTTTCCATTTATCTAAATACTTTACATTCTTTGGGTGTAAATCAAACATAAACTTTTCATCTTCAGTTTTGCCTTTGGTTCTGTTCCCATTTCTCTTACGAGAAACTATTCCTGTTCCTGAGATCTCTTGTATATGGAATCTATTCACATATACCCTTATACTTTGAGAAAATTCAATTTCTCCCTTGACTAGTCCCTTAAAATTTAGACAAAAATTCCAATCAGAAACAACAAAAATAGCTTTTCTTTTGCTTACCTTTGTGATTCCTCCGCCCTGTTTCGCTGCCACCTCACGGATTGAATCTGGAAAGAGTGACTGGCCTCTAATTTCAACCTGTTTCAGTTGGAGGTCTTTCATTCGAGGAGAGCCTGATCTCTCTCCACCTGCGCAGGTTTTCAGCCTCTCTTTGTCGCCAGTTATGTCGAAAGATTTTACTCTTCTAACATATTCTGGAAGAATCACACCAAGTTCTTGTAAGCAAGTAAAACAGCTTTAATTTTACATGCATGGAGATCTGCTACATGATAGTAATATGCCAGCAGTCTGGCTACTTGTACTTTGAGTTCTCCTTATATAGACCCTCCTGCGCATACACGTAGCACACAGAACATTCATTAAAATTGATAGTTTGATTACTTGTTTTTACCAGCCAGTACCACAGTTATTCTTGCACCATTAACTTCCTTATCAGTGGTTTAAGATTAACTCCTGCATTCCTCAGTGATCAACATTTTCCAGAACATTTCAGTTTGCACGCAGTGAACATTTTTCTGCTTAACCCTTTAAATACAGAATACAAAATATGTTGACTTCAGTATTTTTCCACACCTATCAAATTGGATATGTTCATGCTTTAAACTAATACCCAAGAAACATTCGGGGACTAATACTCCAAGAAACATTCAAGGATAACCTAACTGTATCACTTCTAGCTCTCTCTCTTACTACTACCAAACACATTTTTTTCGGTCATATTCCATACTAGTTAGCTCATGTTACACTCTGTTCCCATAATCCCTTATTACTGTTCTTTAATTTATTTATTAACTTCCAAAGTTCACACAAGTTTATCTGTATATTTACTTACTTCATGCCTAGTACCTTGGTTCAGCAATGTATTGACCTTAGTCTTAACCATATTTCTGCTTAGTTTCTTGCCATACTACATGAAAATTTCCATATATATATATATGTTGTATTTCTGTCCATTCTATATATTCCTTTATTGCATGTTATGTAATTACTTCAGAAGTATGTATGCTTAAAATGTGATCTGTGTTTATCTTTGTTCTTACTATTTGTTTACTTAAACTTTTTTTTTGGAGCTTTTCTCTGCGGGTCTCTGCTGAAAAAGGGCTTCTAAGAACCCAGACAGACTAACCCGGTTAACAAATGTAAAATTAAAATAATCTCTTGCCTCCTCCAGGCGGATTAGAATCAAAGCTAATTATGCTTCCTGGCTGTCTAAGGAAGCTAGATCTCTTGCGCACAAAAGAGATATCACTTGGAA
>NC_056728.1:1821388607-1821441107 GCF_019279795.1 Protopterus annectens
AGCAGGCTACCTGTAGAAAAGTAGGAGGGACGTGAGCGGGGTGACATGGGTGGTGTTGCTCACGTCATCCTGCCTTTGCCCATCTAGGAAAGCTTTTCAGTTGTAATATCTTGTAAGCCAGACATCTGGTGTTTCTTTACGTTTTGTTCCCATGTTCTAAGAGGGTATTAGTAGTCTGAAAGGCCAAAGACCTCAAGGTTGCCCTCTTCCTGGAAGGGGGAATATCTTCCTGTAAGGTTAAGCAGGATTTGGCAACTTCCGTGGATCTATAGGAGTGTATAAAGGGGAGGAATCCAGTAGTTTAAGGGACGTAGGTTGTGAAGCCTTTCTCCCCCAGATGGGGAGGTCCCACCATTAGTAGGATTTGGCCAGGTGCCTTAACAGTGAAATGGAGAAATGCAGGCTATAAGTAGGATATTTAATAAAAAAAAAGTGGGGAGTGTGACGTTTTTTTATGAAGCCAGAGGAAGGACGACAAGGAGACATGGTGGTGGAATGAGGAAGTACAGTAAAGTGTACAGAGAAAGAGGTTGGCAAAGAAGAAGTGGGATTGTCAGAGAGATGAAGAAAGCAGACAGGAGTATAAGGAGATGAGGTGCATGGCAAAGAGAGAGGTGGCTAAGGATAAGGCATATGAAGAATTGTATGAAAGGTTGGACACTAAGGAGGGAGAAAAGGACTAGACAGAGGGGCCGAGCTAGGAAAGATGTGCAGCAGGTAAAGGTGATAAAGGATAATGAGGGAAACATACTCACAAGCAAGGAGAGTGTATTGAGGAGATGGAAAGAGTACTTTTGAGGGGTTGGTGAATGAAGAGAATGAGCGGGAGAGAAGGTTGGATGATGTAGGGATAGTGAATCATGAAGTACAGTGGATTAGCAAGGAGGAAGTAAGGATAGCTATGAAGAAAATGAAGAATGGAAAGGCTGTTGGCCCAGATGACATACCTGTGGAAGCATGGAGGTGTTTAGGTGAAATGGCAGTGGAGTTTTTAACCAGATTGTTTAATGAAATCTTGGAAAGTGAGTGGATGCCCGAGGAATGGAGGAAAAAGTGTTTTGGTACCGATTTTTTAAGAATAAGGGTCATGTGTAGAGCTGTAGTAACTACAGAGGGATTAAATTGATCAGTCACAGCATGAAGTTATGGGAAAGAGTAGTGGAAGCAAGGTTAAGAAGGGACGTGATGATTAGTGATCAGCAGTATGGTTTCATGCCAGGAAGGAGCACTACAGATGCGATCTTTGCTCCGAGAGTGTTGATGAAGTACAGAGAATGTCTGAAGGAGTTGCATTGTGTTTTTGTAGAGTTAGAGAAAGCATATGACAGGGTGCCTAGAGAGGAGTTGTGGTATTGTATGAGGAAGTCAGGAGTGTCAGAAAAGTATGTGTAAGAGTGGTACAGGATATGTACGAGGGTAGTGTGACAGCGTTTAGGTCTGTGGTGGGATTGACGGATGCTTTTAAGGTGGAGGTGGGGTTACATCAAGGATCGGCTCCGAGCCCTTTCTTATTTTTGCAATGGTGATGGACAGGTTGACAGACGAGATCAGACAGGAGTCCCCGTGGACTATGATGTTTGCAGATGACATTGTGATCTGTAGTGAGAGTAGGGAACAGGTGGAGGAGACCCTGGAGAGATGGAGATATGCTTTAGAGAGAAGAGGAATGAAGGTCAGCAGGACTAAGACAGAATATATGTGTGTAAATGAGAGTGAGGATAGAGGAATGGTGAGGATGCAGGGAGTAGAGGTGGTGAAGGTGGATGAGTTTAAATACTTGGGGTCAATAGTTCAGAGTAACAGTGAGTGTGGAAGAGAGGTGAAGAAGAGAGTACAGGCAGGATGGAGTGGGTGGAGGAGAGTGTCAGGAGTGATTTGTAACAGACTAGTACCTGTAAGAGTGAAAGGGAAGGTCTACAAGAGGGTAGTGAGACCAGCTATGTTATATGGGTTGGAGATAGTGGCATTGACAAAAAGGCAGGAGTTTGAGCTGGATGTGGCAGAATTAAAGATGTTAAGATTTGCACTGGGTGTGACGAGGGTGGACAGAATTAGGAAGCAGTATATTAGAGGGTCAGCCCAGGTTGGAAGGTTTGGAGACAAAGCCAGAGAGGCACAATTACGTTGGTTTGGACATGTGCTGAGGAGGGATGCTGAGTATATTGGGAAAAAGATAAGGATGAAGCTACCAGGTAACAGGAAAAGAGGAAGGCCTAAGATAAGGTTTATGGATGTGGTGAGAGAGGACATGCAGGTGGTTGGTGTGACAGAGCAAGATGCAGAGGACAGGTGGTTGGTGTGGCGGAGCAAGATGCAGAGGACAGGAAGAAATGGAAACAGGTGATCTGCTGTGGCGACCCCTAACGGGAACAGCCGAAAGATGATGAGTTTTATTTAACATGAAGATTTTGAACGGTGCTTAATCAATTAATTACAGACGCAATATTTGTTAATTGGCTATATTGGTAATTGTCTTAACAAAAAACTTAACCAAAACAAGCCATCTCAAATACTAATTCAAGCTGTTGTGATTCAGAGTATTGTAAGTGCTTCCAGCCATTGGGCGGCCGCGGTGGTACAGCAGTCAGCGTGGCCGCCTCACAACAAGAGGTTCTCCGGTTCGATCCTTGGCTGGGGTGCCTTCTGTGCGGAGTCTGCGTGTCCTCCCTGTGGTCGTGTGAGTTTCCTCCGGGTGCTCCAGTTTCCTCCCACATCCCAAAGACATGTGTAGGTGGATTGGACACTCTAAATTGGCCCTAGGTGTGAGTGTGTATGTGTGTGTGCCTTCTGTGGAAGGTTGGGCACCGGCTGGCAACTCGACACTGTAAGAAAAAAAAAAAACTCCACCGCCAATCATGAGCGGACAGGTGATCCGCTGTGACGACCCCTAACCAGGAAAAACCAAAAGAAGTGCTTCCAGTCTGTCTTAATTACCTTCCTTCCCTAAATAAGGGGTGGCCAGTACATGGTATGCAAAAGTACAAACATTTCCTTGATGGTACACCATGGCATGAAATGGTACTGAGATGCTTGCTTTCTATTTTTGACTTGCTACATTTGCCTCCTAGATGCAAAATTGTATGTACCATTTACTGATTGGCTTGTGAACAAAAGCACTTGCCAATATTTTATATTACTGATGCCTGTACTGTGGGTTTCTAACTCTGATGCGTTTGTTTTTCTTTTAGTCACAATCTGAAAAGTATTTCTCCCATTATGGAAAAAAATAGGCTAATTGGGTAATATCTTTTAATGATTTTCTTCAGCTAGTCCTTAAAATGATGTTCCTCACCTTATCTATAAAATCTGTGAGTCTGACAAAATACACGAGGGGTACCTAACCTCTGTTGATGAAGATCCCCTCTCTAATGGACACTGTCAGAGTAGCTTTGCATCTGTTCTTATCCAAACCTCGTTTTCTCAACCTTCCAGCTCATTGGCTGTTGAATGCTAAATGACTTATTTTTTGCAGGTATTTACTAATACATTCTGATCAGTGAAACCAGAGTCCAACAGCTTTAGTCATAACATGTGTAGTCACCTTTTTTTGGGCTGTTCAGTACAGCATAACTCTGATGAAATTTGTTTTAACTCCTGTCATACCTCATCAAAGGAGGTTTGCGTTTTTCAGATGGTGCTCTGTTTTACTAAGATCTCTCTGGATCAATCCTATACCATTTTGCTGTGGGACTTTTTTCTTTGTAAAATACACGTGCATACTGTTGGTTGGCCATGTATTCTGCTGTAGCTATACAGTGAATTAAAGCACCTGCTCTTCATCAAGGGGAGAAAATGTACCAAGAATCTTCTACTGAAGTTAATTTAATTTGCCTGTTTTTCCTTCATGAATAGCATGCACTTTAATTCGCAATATAACTGTTTTTGCTAATTTGACTTTCCTTCAGTTATTTTCATAGGCATCATACAGCTTCTAAAGGAGGGAAGCAGATGCACAGGTGTTTTGACATAAGCAGCCATATTCTTGCCATGTGACATCCTGTATGCACTGTAGCCTTATGGGATTCTTAAAGATGCACACTGAAATGCACATTATGACTGAGAGTGAGCTTGCTGTGCTCTACTTTCAAGGTGAGTTTCTTGACTGTATAACCACTTGGTTACGATCATAATTTTTATTTCAAATACCCATCAGAGGGAGAATTGTTAACCTATCAAATTCTGACATTCCTTTTCTTTAGCACATCATTATTGGAGCATTCATCTGGATCTGCATAATTTATTTCCCCATAGCATTTGAAACTGATCAGTCTTTTATAATCCAGTAAATAACAGGAATACTAAATCACACACTTAAACACAACATGCATTGATTTTTTTCTACCCACTGCCTGCCTACCAAGTTCTCTATTATCAGGCAGTCCTGTCCCTATCTTGTGGACAAGAGCCAATAGCAGGAACAGGCATTCTGGCAGGGGTTTGGTTTAGCCCTGTCATTCTCCTGTGTGTGCCTGTAGTGTCCAAACAGAGGTGTACAGTGGCCTTTGTAATTAGCATTCGTTCCTCCGTAGGATCTTTGCCTGGAAGTGTTTACTTGGGATATGTAGACTCCAAATAATTTTTTCTCGAGTGGATAGCGAATGTTGGAGGTGTAATGGGCATGAGAGGTGGCTGGAAGCGTACTCTTGGGAGTGTAATGAACTGTCAGACTTGAGAGATTCCCTGCAGACTGCTCTATTGGAGATGCTTGGTGAGCAGATTGGATTGACTGGGGTGGTGATTTTTTTTTGAGTTGTGATACAGAATCAGAATTGCCTAGACATAGTAAAGCCTTGCTGAGTCTATTGATTGTATTTCTTAAGCTTTTAAAGCCTGAATATTTAATTTGCACATTCTAGCCTGCATACCCATTCAACTTTTTTTTTATCTATTTTAACCATTATTCTGATCAGGGAATACGTTTTTAATTAAAACAGTATTTTCATGATGGGGTACATCAGTTTTGGAGACAAGCTTGGGACATTCCAAGGTTCCCTTGTACTTCCACCTTTCTTGGGCCAGTAGTGGTGGCCTTGTATTGTCTTTCTGAGTAACTAAAGCTCCCACTTCCTCCTTACTCTTTGATATCCGGTGATGGCAAAATAATCATAGCTGTATTAGTTACAGCACCTAATCCAAATTGTTATTTTGTTTTTGTTGCCAGTCTAGGAAACGGCAAATCTTTTTGTTGGTTCATGTTTGTCAGTCATGTAATAGTGTACAGTCATCAAGTTGCCCTTCTTTAATAATTTATTTTATTTATTATCCATCCATTTGTATGTCCAGTTTCCATCTCCTTTCTCCAGCTTTGCTCTTAGACTTTCCAAGTACATTTCTGTCGTCCTCCTCTGTCTTGGTGCAAAGTAGAATTCTCTTAAACATATAGTATGTATTTTATTGAAAACAATCCAATAAAGTTGAAGTATCAACTGACCACCTAACCTATCCCCACTTTTCATTTTATTGTGTAACTTCCAGATTGCTATTCCCTTAAATTGTGATCCTACAGTGTCTGTTGTGTAAAACAGAAGGTTAGGCACAAGTTTTAAATTTAAGTAGCTTGAAAACCACTCATCCATTCATGATGATTGTGCAACCTAGTGAAATGTGTGGTTTGATGTACATAGAATATTAATAGCAGAAGACCCTTAACTGATGCCCTGCATATCCTGCTGTGTACAACACCACTCAGTAAAGCTTTGTGAACAAAAAAGTGTGTACCAAAACAGTAGCATTTGTTCTATGCATATCTGAGTAGAAACCAGCCAAAAAATCAAGTTTTAATTTGCCAAAAGTGCATCTTTTCCGCAGTACCTATCCCGTTCAAGTCTCTACAAGCCTTCAGATCTAAACCTAGCTTAATCTTTTTGTAATCTGCTAATCGTGTAATTTACACTTATACTCCCCTTCACATGAACAGTGCTTCCCATGCAGTATGAAATTTTGTAATTCTCCAAATACCTCCAGCTGCTGTCCTCCAGAGTGTGTTTATATATGTATGTGTTTTTTATTATATATATATATATATATATATATATATATATATATATATACACACACACAAAGAAAGCAACAGAAACCAGTATTAATGTACAAGTGACAAACCTTCAACACCAGTGCCTAATTCTCCACTACTGACAGTATTTGTTATCCAGATTAGCACCCCAAACATTCAGATGCAAAAGGAAAATAGAGAAAAAAAAACTTCAGCAACCTGCTGTCTGTCCTTCTATACCCTAGGAATAAAATTTATTGTCCCGTACATACAGTATCTCCCTAGTTGAGAATAGCTAACCACCTGTATTGCCTTCAAACTAATAACACTTGGAGATAGTTTTTCACCTTGCATGACTTCTGCCAATACTTTTCTTTCCGATATACTTTTTAAGTTGCATATGCGCCATGCCTTTACTCAGCTCATCCCAGTCATAATCATCCCCTCTCCCTGTGTTTTATTTTTTAATATAAAACTGTGCTTAGAACTTCTTTTTTTTTTTTTCAAAACGGGTTTATTGTTTTAACATACAAGAGAAATATCATAACAATTTTATACAAGTAATTAAAAATAGATATGATTATAACATTCAACAAAACAACTAAAGTATTTACAAAGACATCCACTACAATCAGATCAATTAATTAAACTAAAATACCATGCTATTGAAATTAGGATTTTTTTTAACAAATTTTGTAAATTATCCCATACAATATAATAAGATGTTTTTCTAGTTATTCTTGACCTAATTGTGTTTATTTCCATATGGCACACTATATTCATAACATTTTTAAATTCATTGAACTAAGGAGGTGTATCTGAAATCCAATTTCTGGTTATTTTCCTAGCCACTGTTAGAATAGACCATAACGAGGGAAGCTTAACCTTTTTAACACTTTGAGGTACAGGTGTGTTGAATAATATAAGAGATTTAGAAATAATGAAATTATCTGTAAAAAGAGCCTGCAAAAATTCATTAACTGACTTCCAGTATTCTTTCAATTTTATACAGTCATAAAACATATGAGCCCAGTCAGCATTAATTTCTACATTACATCTCTTACATAGATTATCTTTATTATTTATTTTATTCATCATCAAAGGTGTATAAAAAGATCTATGTAAAAATTTCCATGTATAAAGTCTCCAGACAATGGAAGACGTAGTTCTATAGGCAGATTCCAATATATATTGTTTATCTTGTTGATTTGGTGAGTCCCCATTAATAGAAGTGAAATAATTCCAGTATGTATCTAGACTGTAAAAAGTTTCTTGTCTGATAAAGGTAAACTTTCATACATACATAAAATTATCAGAAACTTTGTTGTAAATTTAATATCAAGTAATCAATCAGTGTTGGAATAGATTCTTTAACTGTTATAGACATTAGATCTATTCTATCAATGAGATGTTGTCTAAAGGTCTGAACCTCTAACCAGCAAGTTTCTCTTAGATCAAATTCTTGTTTTAAGAAGTCTAGATTTTTAACTTTATTATCAGATATCAACTGATACCAGTACTTTAGATCATTATCTATAGCTAAATGAGTTCCTTCAGAAGTAGATGACAAAAGCATACCCTGAGTATACATTATTGGGAATATAATAAAATTCCATTCCCTATACTTAGGGTGCATGAATATAAAGTTACGATAGCTAATAATAATATTTAATGGGTAACAAACCATATGTTTAGGTGTAATAGATGAAGTACAAAATTCCTTTAGTAACCATAACATGGAGTTATTTACAATCATATTTTTATGTGTTAAGGAGATTTTCATGTGTTAAGGAGATTTTCATGAAGTGCATACTAATTAGCTCCCAATAATCTTTCCATTTTGCGACATATGACTGATCTATTAATAAAGTAATAACTTTTACAATAGAAGAGATAGTATATAAATTAAAGTCTGGAAAAGAAATACCCCCTTGAGACCAGCTATTAGTATGTTTCTTTAATGCAATCCTAGGTCTATTAGGTGCCCATAGGAAATTTAACATTAGTGTATTCAGTTTCTTGATAATTATTTTTGTAGGTGGAAGTATTATTGATTGTATTAAGTATAAAATCTTGGGGAATATTATCATTTTAATAATTGTAAGTCTCTCCTCCATAGTAAAAAACATATTATTCCAGGTATTAAAAAGATTTTGTATATTAAGAAAACAGGTATTATAATTATTATATATAATAGATTTAATATCTTTAGATAGTATTATACCTAAATAAGTTATCTGACCTGAATTGGGTACATATTTAGCAAAATCACTAATGAGAATATTTTTTCGTGTATATATAGGTAGTATTTTAGTTTTTTCTTCATTGAATATTAAACCAGAAATACTTTTAAAATTCATCATTTTATCAAATAGAGACTGCATAGAAGAATTCGATCCTGCTGATGTAATTAGAACATCATCTGCAAAAAGTTGAATTTTGGATGTTGTATTTTCATCTATTTCAAAACCCTCTATGTCAGTACTGTTTCTGATGGCCCAAGGCTCCATTACTAAAGTGAATAATAGTGGAGAAAGTGGACATCCTTGTTTTGTACCTTTAAGAATGGGTATTTTTTGTGAAACATATGTTCCTACCTTAATATAAGCCAACATTCCTTTGTATAAATGCTCAATTAGATTTACAAATGCACCTGAGAAGTTTGTGCACTTCAGTAAGGTAAACAGATAGTCCCAACTTACTGAATCAAATGCTGAACTTATATCAAGACTAATAAGTGTTAAATCTTTCTTTTTCCTATTTGCAAAATCAATTAATGTTAAAGTTCTTCTTATATTATCAAAAGTATTTCTATTTACAATGAAGCCTGTCTGATCTATATCTATAATGCCGGGAATGATTGTCTTCAATCTATCAGCAAAAATACTCATAAACATTTTTTAATCAACATTAAGTAATGAGATGGGCCGATATGAAGTACATCTAGTTGGATCTTTATTAGATTTTAAAATTGGCGAAATAAATGTATATTGCCAAGATGGGGGGGTTATTAACTCAGTTTGGGCCAAAATAAAAACCTTATGTATTAATGAATATGTAATTTTAGAAAGGATTTTATATATCTCTGGTATAATACCATCATTACCCGGTGCTTTGTTTGATTTAAGCTTATTTATTTGTGTAATAACCTCTGTATATGAAATACTTTTGTCCAATAGTTTAATCTGTTGTTAAGCTTTTTATTCATGTTTGTGGTTATAAACTCCTTTATTTTATCTTTAGGTTCCATGTTAATGTTATTATTGTTAATATTGTGAAAGTGATTTCTAAATTTATCTAGTATTTCTGGTAGACTGGAAACATTCTTCTTTTTCCTTAAAGAAAAGATTTCTTTGATATGGTTTTGTTTATTCAACCTTTTTGTTTTATTTTTAAGTCTATGTAAGTATTTGGGGCTTATTGAGTAAGACAAAAACTTGTATTTCTCTAGAGTTATTTTAACTTTGAGTTAAAATTTCTTTGTATTTCTCATTTAGTTTGTTTATTTCTTCAATGACTTTCTTATCCATAATATTTTCTTTATTATTATGTTTATAAGAGTCTAATTTACTTTGAATATCTAACAATTCCTTATCCCAAGATTTCCTTTTATTATTATACCATCTTATACTTTGTCCATATAGATATGATTTTAAGGCATCCCAAACATAGACAATGGAGACTTCAGGAGTATTATTTATGTCTAGGAAATGTTGTACTTCTGAAAGTATATATTCTTTATAGTCTTTTAGTTGAGTTAAGTATGCTGGTATCCTTTTGATCTGAACATTATGAGTATTTTTTATCATGAATTCAAAAACAATCGAATTATGATCAGATATAGGACGTGAAATGATTTTGGAATTAGTATAAATCTTAGTCACCAGCTAAAATACTATCTCCTATAGAGAATGATATGATCTTATCAAGATGATGTTTCACTGTATTAATACCAATTCCAGGTATCCAATATACATTTAATTAAAGTGTAAGTCTTCCCATTAATTTGTTTTGTAACCATACAAAACATTCCTTTGTCATCCTGATAAGACTTAATGGTTTTAGGAATGGGCATACTTTTATTCTATAAAATAGCCACTCCTCTTTTTTTCTGAGTGTGCTCTGAACTAACCAATACTGTATATTTGTTGTGGCTAGTTTATCAATATCTTTTTTCAAGAGATGGGTTTCTTGCAGGAAGACTAAGTTGGCCTTATCTTATTAGGCTTGCCCTTTTACACTGATTATTCAATCCATTAATGTTTAAAGAAATTCCTTTTAAAGATGTCATTTGGCATTTTTAAAACTTAACATAAGTAATGTTACATCTCCTCCTTTAGGTGTTCCTTTAAATATAGCTGTATTTATTGAATCTCTTATGGGATTTTGTATAGGATTCAATTTTGTTTGTAGTGACAATGAGTGTACAAAATATATTGTGGATGTCAAAACTATATACATATAACAATGAACAAGTGAAAATAATGTAAGGATTAAACCTTGCATCCAGCCTGGAGTTAAAAACTCCAACTTAGAGTAGTATTTACCACTCAAGTTAACCCCCTACCCTAAGCAGCAGTACCTCAGCTACCACCTTATCAATTTAATACTGGTTATATTTAACTTAATTGAATTGAAAGCTGTTAATTTATCTAGCAAGACAAGACTACACATTTGATAAAACAGCATCATATAAACTAAAATAAACTTTTTTTTTAAAAAACTATTCGTACTACTATATACATCTATGTAATATAATACACTTGTATTCAAATAGCATTCAAATAAACTTGATATTAGGAACCAAGAGGAGAGAGAGAAATAAAAGACGTGAAAGAGGGAGAGAGAGTGAAAAAAAGGGAGAAAAAAAAAAGGAAGGCATATTTACATATTAATTTATTCAAAGTATGTAAAAATAAGTTCTAACATTCATTTAAATCAAAAACTTTGGCTAATATGGTTCAGAATAAGATGCATCTGTTTTCTGTCATGTAAATGCAGTCAACAGCTTCCAAAAAAAAAACCCTTGAATTGCTTGTATATGAGCATTTTACTCATACTCATTATTGTCAATAGAATAAAATATTATATTTATAGAAATTGTTATAAATCATACTGCATAGTTATGCAAATTCTCAGAAACACTTGCATTATTGTAAAACAAAATCTGTATTTTGTATGTCTATACTACTGCTTTAAAATATATCACATGACAGTTTCTTCCAGAATAGAGTTATAAAGTTATTTATGCTTGTCAATCAGATGAATTAAATGAGTTATATTAATGTATATGTTTGGAACATAAGTTTTCAACACAGATTAGTATGCTGCAGTCAAGTAGATTTTCAAAAACACTTGAATAAATGTTTCATTTTCTATGCCTTCTAAAATAAGACATTTACTTACTACAAGAAACTGCATCATTTAAAATCATTATAACTGACATATTTTATGAATTATAACATAGATATTTAAGTAATTATATAAAATAACTCACATTTAAATGTCAAAGAGTTCATTTTCCTTCACATAGTCGCATTTGCATCAGTTCTACTTTCTGTTAGGGTGTTCTTCCTGAATCTGTGATGTGTCAGTGTGATATCTGGGTCAAAGGTCAGATTGACTGCTTTCAGCTTCTCTGTGAGAATTCTGAGAGTTGAAGCTTTTGAAACAACTCGAGGACACTGTTCATGAGGTAGCCCACATCCCAGATTGTCTCCCTTAACATTTTGGCGGGAAACTTGTTAAAAACTAGTGACAAACATTCATTTAGCAGTGTAAATGCATCTAAACATGACAAAACCTTCGCGATGTATTTTACAGGTTATTACAGCCTCTTTGCAAGTGAAATTAAGCCCAAAGTTATTAATAAGTAATAAAACTCAATATTTTTGTCCCTACTGAATTTTTATGCAAATCTTATTATTTACTGTGTCTATATGATCAAAAGTATTTCTATATATTAATATGAGAAAAAAAAATAGAGAAAGAATAAAGAAAAGAAAAAGAGAATAGAAAATAAGAGTGTAAAGCAGAAATAAAAAAAATGTAAGAGAAAGCTATAAGAAGTATATACAATGGAATATTACTTACTGTTTATATTAATAGAGTTAAAAATAAAACATATTTACTATTATTTAGTTCTAATTATTATTAGTTAAAGCATGACAGATTATTTACAAACAAGCATAAGCAGTATAATCAAGAAAGTATAATTAGGAATAGCATTTGAAGAACATATAAACTTTTTACAAGGAATAAATATGTTATTATTCCATTTATCATATTTTCATTACTCTTCTCTGCCCTCCCCCACCCTTTACCCACTACATAATCTAAATAGAATGTCATTGTTTAAACAAAGAAAAGAAGAAAAGGAGAAAAAAAAGAAAAAAATGTATCAAATTACTGACCTTACTTCTCTTTTTCAGAAAGAGAAACAAATTGAATAATAGCTTGTTATTAGTTCCTCAGATGTTTTGACTGGTTATGAAACAAAACATTTCTTTGCACACAGAGAATAACTTTGATTAAATCTTTTTCAGAACATTTGTGGCTTTCTGGAAATGCAGGAACTATATTTAAAAAGATTAATAATGAAGTAAAATGATGAGAGAAAAAAAGAAAAAACATAGAACAAATCATTTGTTCTTTAGTCTCTTCTTCTTCTCTGAAGTCTTCCACGAAGTTTCAGTTGCCAGTCTCTTTAATGAAGGACTAGCCCATTCCATTTCCTCTATTTTATCCAAAATCTTTTTTTTTTTGATAAACAGTAAAGCAGAGTCTAAGTCATCAAAAATTTTAGGACCATCAGGAAGGAAGATTTTTAGCTTGGCAGGAAACAGAAGGTATGTTTTAAACTGTGCTTTTTTAAGCTCCCTTATTAGTGGCAGAAAAACTTTTCTTTTAGCTATTACCAAGGAAGAATAGTCATTGTCAAAACACACAGTTGTCTCATTAATCTTAACAGGAGCTTTAGCCCAAGCAGATTTAAGAACCATCTCTTTATCAAAAGAGGAAAGAAATCTAACTATAACTGATCTAGGATAGTTTTTGTTAGAGTTAGTATTAGCTATAGATCTATGTGCTCTTTCGATACCAAAAGAGAATGCTTCTGGTAAGTCTAAAGTTTTAGGGAGCCATGTTAAAATAGAAGTAATATTGTTACCTTCAATATTTTCTGGCAGTCCAAAAATTGCGCCTAGATCTATTTTCCAAGTCATCCAGCTTTGTTTGTAAATGTGTATTTTGTTTCAGCAGAAACTCAATGTTGATTTCCTCTTCTTGGATTCTATTTTCCATGTCATTCACAGCTTCTTCTATGCCTGTCATCTGGATCTTCTGTTGTTGCAGGTCTATATGTAACAAGTCTATTTGTTTTGTAGTTTTTTCTATGAAGGTATCAATTTTAGTATCCATTTTATCCATCTTAGCAGTAAGTTGCTGGATTATAGTTATCAGAGACTGAAGTTCTTTCTTGATGCTGGAGTCTTGAGAATTTGTCTTACTGGAACTCATTTCAGACTGATAAACTGACAGGAAAATTTCCAATGTGATTTCTGACAGGAATATTGTTAAAATTTCCTTTCTTTTTTAGATATAGTTCAATAACTATATAAAACAAACATATTTAGAAAGAAAATTACTTCAAAAATTAATTTTTTAAGTAATTAATTCCTGTCAGTGTAATGAAATTGGTGGAGCTGAAGAAATCTGCTGCTATCCTGTGTTCATCCTTGGCCACGCCCCCTGTGCTTAGAACTTCTAAAGCACATCAAACATATTACATTGTGACAATTCCAAACCCTTCTACAATCCTATAACACAGAAACTGTGCTACAACAGGTATAAAATAGGCCATCGCTGCAACTCTGCAACAGTCTGTTCATCCTGAAAGTCCGTATTCCTAGTACATTTACATTCGCATTCCCATAAAAGGATCTGGCCAACCTGTAGCATAATGTTGGTCATTTTGACAGATGTAACACTGAGGAGGCTCGCCCCATGTACTGTAATCTCTCCACAACCTTTCCCAGTGATTTTATATTGTACATTCCAGGATTTCATTCCTTCAGCCTCCATTGCCTTGGTCATTGGTCTTTGCTATGCCATCAGCAAAAGGATGTGCTGAAACACACTTCATCAGTATATACAGGTCTGATTGGTGTGAAGCAGTGTTTTCCACCTCCCAGTTTGCTTCCTCATGGCAGTATCTACACAATGGGAGTTCATCCACTTGCCTCAGGCAAGTGATGGTCCTGTAATCACCTCAGCCTACAAGGAATCTAGTTTAGTAGCTTGAGTATGTAAAACCGACATCAGCTGCTCCAGGGCTAAGAATAGTTTCTTCAGCTTCCATATTCATGGTGCTTACGGTCAGAAATTTCTAGACATTAAGACTGGTGCTAGACCCTCCTACCCTTCATACCTTCGAGTCCCCCATGAATTTCAGGGAAGCACTTCTCTAGCACCACCTACAGAGTAAGGGAGTCCTCCAGTGCCCTGGTTCAGTTTCCCAAGGTCCATGTAAATATGTCTTTGGTGTCCAGATGTAAAACATTAAAAAATGTAAAATCTCACTTCAATACTGTATATACAATTGAAAATAGTAAACATTTGTTTTACTCTTGTGTTCTCATCTCGCTGCTGCTAAGAGAATCCTGTCATGGTTAAGAAAGGGTTACCCACTTAACGAATTTAAGTAAAAAAAAAAAAAGATATAGGAGGATGCACTTGGCAGTGTAGTTTGAGAAGTCCTTGGGTGTATCTTGCTTGCTTGAAGCGGTTTAGTATAAAAAAGCCAGACATGGCAGCATATACCAAATCACTTCACCATGACATGAGATATGCTGGAGTAAAGGGTAAAATACTAGTCAAGTCTTTTATGGCACTGCTGTGAGAACAAATGGCACCCTGTGTAGTGAAACACAGTGCGTAGCATCTCTGTCTTTTGAAAATGACTGCATTGCTTAAACAGTTTTAACAGAGCTGTTTATTACTTTTATAGGGTGTACTTGAGGACTTTTTATTGCTAAAAGCATGAACGTGAATTGGCAGATGAAGTTAAAAGGATTATGAACTGCGAAAATAGAATGCCTGAGCGAGTTACTCCAGATGTTTTGGAGGAGGTTTCCATACTGCTGTATATCACCGCCAAAGAAGATAGCTTAATTCAGCAAGATGGTCTCTAGGCAGGTAGCTTAATTCAGCAAGATGGTCTCTAGGCAGGCAAAAAAAAAAGCATGCAGTCTACAGTTATCTAACCAAATCCCTGGGAGCAACTCGAGTCCCTTATTTGATCATATGAGAGGCCCCCCCTGGGAATAAAACAGTTGGAACATTTTCAAATGGACATGATCTAGAATGTGTAGAGCTCAGAGGATCAGTAGTAGAATCTTAAAATATACCTGGTAGTAAGCAGCAATCATTTCAAGTTGCACAATACTGGATTGGACTTGAGTGCCAGTCAAAAGCTGACTGTGGAGTTCGTCATTTGTAGCAGAGTCCGGTCCCCATTCGTAAGGCCACTGTAGAAGATAGTGTACTACTTGGAAAGGTATTGATCACTCCTAACTAGGTAGTATACTTCACAATGCACTGCCTGTCCCTTGTCAAGAACTGTACCTAGTTCTCACACACATGAGAAACAAGTTCCAGTCTGTCCTCCCCATAAAAATAGAAGGAAAGAAATGGAATATGCATTAGAGAAATGGTTGCAGGGGCCAGCATGGTCTTTGGCTTCATTTTCAGTGCCATCTGCTTAAGGATGAAATCCAGGTAGTCTTCAAAGGTAGTGAAATATTGCTGTATGTGCCATAATAAAGAATGAAAAATAAGCAGCATCCTTCTTCCAAAGTTGGTGCATTTAATTGCTGACAATTTAATATTCAGCGATCCCACTGTGATTGCCAATACTTCCAACAGGTGTTTCTATAGTTTAGGCTCATTCAGTAAATCAGAAATGCATAATAAGTTGATTATTACTGGTGAATCCATTCCTCAAAATTTCAGAGGAAAGAGTAAAAGGGTAACAATGAAAATGAAATACATTTGTGGTACGGACAGCGTTTTTTTTCTGAGGCAGTTTATTTCTGTTAGCCGAGACGACAAAACCTGGAGGTATCGCTAACCATCCATTTCAGCGTAATTTTGAAGGATAACATAGTACTATCATCTCAAGCATTTAGTTAATTTTGCTTATATACACAAAGGTAGTTATACAGCTACAGTTAAACAACAGATGTCAAGTTAATGGGGTAGTAGTCAAGTGTTTTGAAAGGTGTATGCTTTCTTTAGTGGATTATATGAAATGTGTATGGACCTGAACTTATAACAGCATGGTTTCAAGAAAGGTAGATCCACATTAACATGTTTGGCAGACTTCTGGGAGATAATCTGGCTCTGAATAAATGCGTTGGCATGATGGTGGTTTACCTAGATCTAGCAAAGGTCTTTGACATTGTAAGCCATGGTATCATCTTTAAATGTTTAAAAGTCAGGAGTGTTAATCTGTATGTAGCTAAACATATATTAACTTGTGGTTAGCAGGTAGAAAACAATGGGTGACAGTACTGGGTAATCCCTCTAACTGGATCACTGTATCAAATGGGATGCAATAGGGATCTGTGCCTGGCCCTCTCTTGTTCAAAATGGCCTATTGTGTTGCAGAGCAAATGGACAATAAGACAGACAGTCACAGAACAATGATTAAAAATTCACTGAATTAATATTTATTTATTTTCTTAAGATAGACCATGTTCTTGCCGTCCTCTCCTTCTAACAAATGCATGTGTTTCCACTTTGGTCTTGTTTGAGTTAAACTGTAGGAGATGAAGTATACATTGAAGTCTCCGAATCAGTCAAGGATATTTTTTTTTATAAATACAATGCATTTCAAAGATAATTTCATTTCCTTAAGAGCCGTAGCCCTGAGAACTGTGGGTTTGATATTGAAAACGCTTGAAACTAGGGCTCCTTTTAAGATAGGCTTATGTTAGTGTTATGGAGTATAACAACGCATTTTATTCATTCAGTAAGAGACCTACCAAACTTAGAAACTGTACAGAGATAATTCACCAGGAAAATGCCAGATTGCAGAGGCACAGCCTATAATGTGTATCCCTGCTACTTGTGCTGCATTCCATTTATTTATTTGTGGCAGAATATAGTTGGCCTAAAACTTGGTTCCCATGAATTACCACATCGATGGTAGTCCACTGAACACAGAAGGCTGACGGCAACCTCTCTTTTGACCGCCACATTGCCACTGTGGTCAGAAAGTCCTTCAGTGTGGCACATCTCATTACTAAGGGTCTTGGATCCAGGAAGAAAGAGGTCATTGTTTCCCTCTACTCTTCCCTCATTAGGCCAATCATTGAGTACAATGCCCCATTTGGCATGTACCTCACTAGACACCTGCAACAACTGGAGAGGCCGCAAAAATACCTCACAAAGAGGATCCTAGGCCTTAAACACTTGTCTTATATGGACAGACTCAAAACTCCAACTATTCTCTGTCTCATATCGCCTAGGCGATCTCTGCTTGACTTACAAAGCTATGTCTATCCCAGCTCTGTTAGAAATGCTACATCTAAAGAAATCCCAATCCCTCCACACCACACGCTCCAGAGACCTCAACCTCATTACCACAATCAACAGAACATGCTGGAGGGACAGGTTCATAACCCACAGACTTCCCATACATGTCAAGCAGAGCACCTCACCAGCCCTCTTCAAGAGAAGTCTTGATGAGTGGATGGGAAATAGAAATTTCACCCCGGGATCACTCCAATGGCTTTACTCGACAGTGGCACTGGGAACCAAGGTCGGGTGGCACTATGCCAGGGTAATCCTGTGGGCTAGACTTGTAAAGGCTCCAGGGCCATACACACCCATGAACCTATAAGGCTTGAACTCTTTCTCTAGTGGAGCTCTTTTGAGTTTGCACCCTGACTTCCAGTGGGCATGGCCTGATCCTTTAAAGAAATGAAGTTATCACCTCACAGTTCCAACAAATGTTCATATCTCTAGAACCATAAGTGCTACTAGAAAACTGTGACAAACTATTCAGCAGAAAGTAATATTTACAATTTCTTTTTACTTTTTTTACTTTACATTTCAGTGGTGCTGCCAGTAATCTTTACAATAGCTGCATTCATTAAATCCAGTTTAACACTTGCAAGTGATGAGCCACAATAAAGAGAGTAAATGTTAATTTTTTGAAACTGTGTGTAAACCACTTAATGATTATCTCGGTAACCTTTCAAGCAACACCAGCACTACCAGCAATGATGTTCTTCGTGTTTCACTGTTGCAGTCATTACACTTGGGTTATCCTGCTGGCAGGCAACCCGCAGTTGGCCCAAGTTCCAAAGTCTTGGTCCAGCATCGGTTGCTGTCGCCTCTTCTCTGACATCAGTGCGCCAGGGGTATAAAAGTTGCAACCGATGCCATTTTCTTCAGTCTTTCTTGCCGCGCGGTGCCCGAAGCAAAGGCAGTTTGCAAGTGCCGGTCAGCCGACTCCTGAGATTCAGAACCGAAGTCTTCAATAAAGCTAAGTACCCCGTTGGGGAAACTTTTTCTTGCTCCAGACCGATGTCAGTAAAAGTTAATAATTGTATCTCTTGTGGGAAGCAAATACCTCATAAGGACTTTCACTCTTACTGTATTCCTTGCCTAGGCCCTGACCACGATGTTACCAGTTGTCAGTTTTGTGCTAGATTCAATAAACGCACTATTAAACGTCGGTTTGATTTTGCTTTACATTATTTTGGACAAAGGTTTAATTACATAATGCCGTCGGAACAACCGACGACCGGAGTTTATAAAAAACGCAAAGACAAAGAAAAGGACAGGCATCCGAGGTCCAAACAAAGCCTTCTCAGTGAGGCGCTTTCGCAGCCCCTGACACCCGCTACCTCAGAGCCACAGGCCGTAACTGACAGCCACGTGGGGACACCGAGGCCTGTGGAAACTCTTGGTATTGGGCCTACGGAAACTAATCCCTCCGATGGGTCCAGAGCCGCTGAGCAGGCATCGGCTTCTGGGGGTGTTTTCAGACCTTCACAGCTTACAGTTAAGCCCACTACATCCCCAAGGCTCCTACAGACCTAAACAATGGGGTACTTCAGCCCCCAAAGGAGGGGAAGACAAATCACAACCTTATAGGAAACGGTCCCAATGACTTCCCTGTACAAATGCCAAGCACTTTGACAGCACCCCTAGGGGGAAAGCTAGCACTTTTCACAAAAAGTTGGCACATGATCACCCAGGACCAATGGGTGCTGAATATTGTTTCACAGGGTTACAGGTTCCACTTCCACACGCTTTCCAAAATCAAAAGGTATGCCAGACCTGCCACAAAACCAATGGGCAGAGGTGCAAAAACAGATTGCTGCTCTTATGGACATGGGAGCTATTCAAAGAGTTCCACAGCAAGAACAGGGACAAGGATTTTACTCAAGACTCTTCTTAGTACCCAGAAAGGACAAAGCCTGGAGACCAATACTGGACCTGTCAACCCTAAATACTTTCCTGGATGTTCCAAAATTCAAAATGTTAACACTACAGCAACTTCTGCCCATGCTGGGCAAGAAGGCTTGGCTAGTTACTTTGGACGTCAAGGAGGCATACCTGCATGTCCAAGTCAGACAATCTTGCAGAAGATACCTCAGATTCATAGCAGGCTCAATGCATTACCAATTCTCTGCACTGCCCTTTGGCTTATCTACTGCGCCCAGGGTCTTCACAAATTGCCTGATACCAGTAATTGCATTTTGCAGACAAAAAGGGATTCAAATATATCCCTACTTGGGACGACTGCCTTATTCAAGCAGAGAGCAAGGGCATTCTTCTAAAACATCTGGCGTTTGTAAAAAGATTGTTTGCCTAGGGTACACAGTAAATGAAAAGAAATCAAAACTAATGCCCTCTCAAGAGATAATATTCCTGGGTGCAAGCTTGAATACTACTGCCCAGATGGCTTATCTCACGCCAGACAAACCAAAGGCAACTGACTCATTATTTTCAAATGATGGCAACAAAAACCCAGCTCTGGGCTTCATGGCATCCTGCATTCTACTAATTCCATATGCAAAACTGCATATAAGGAAACTACAATGGTATCTAAAAAGTGTTTGGACTCAGCATTGTCACAGCCTGGAGACGATCATAACGTTAATTCCCTGCCTACAACAGGAGTTTCGATGGTGGTCCCAGGCCTGTCCCCACAACAAGGGACAGCCTTTCACCTTGCCCACAGCCAGGCAGACAATAACAACGGATGCATCGGATTATGCCTGGGGAGCACATATGACAGGAAAATGTATTTAGGGCACGTGGCCCGAGGAACAAATGTATCTTCACATTAATTAAAAAGAGATGCTAGCTATTCAGAATGCCCTGACAGCTTTCAAGGACCTACTACATCCAGGACAACTATTAATAAAGACGGACAATACCACAGTTATGTGGTACATAAACAAGCAAGGGGGCACACATTCCTACTCCCCTATGCAGGCAAGCCATGACTTTGTGGAACACAGCACTGACCTTTCAAGTACATCTGCAGGCACAATTCCTACCAAGAACAAAAAATACACTGGCAGACGAACTAAGCAGAAATCTCATGGATCCTCACGAATGGAAGCTAAATCCACAAGTGTTCAGCATGATAACGAGGAAATGGGGACGCCCAGACATAGATCTATTTGCCTCTCCTCACAATTACCAAATACAGAAATTCTGCACAAGAATTTATCACACTTAAGCATGGAAATTGGATGCTCTATCATTCAGCTGGAAAGTCCTGACAGTCTATGCCTTCCCTCCGATGCCTCTTCTTACCAAGGTGCTCCTAAAGGTCAAACAAGAGAGGCCAAAAATTATCCTGATTGACCCAGACTGGCCACGCCAGCACTGGTACCCAACCTTAAAGAGCTCGTCTCAAGGCCCAGCTTGGCTTCTACCTCAAATTCCTCATCTTCTGACACAACAAAACAATCAGATTCTGCACAGTCAACTCAGAACCTTAAATCTGGCAGCATGGCAGATAATGTAGCCAATCAAACTGTACCTCTCTCTAAAGCTGTTATGGATGTCATTTTAGAAGCCAGGAGGCCCATCACTAGGAAATCTTATGCAGAAAAATGGAAGATTCTGTGCTTAGAACCAGGCACAAGGGCTCGAACCACTTGTCCCTAATATACCTCAGATTTTACAATACGTAACTGAGATGCTGGACAAAGGCCTATCTTTCTCATCTTTAAAAATCCATGCCTCTGCCATTTCAGCTCATTACAATACAGAACCTCCTATTTTTTTACATCCTCTACTATGACAGTACCTCAGAGGGGCAAAAAATATAAGACCCCCAAGGAGAGCACCAGTACCAACATGGGATCTCAATTTTGTTTTAGAAAAACTCGCACTGCCTCCTTTTGAACCAGCCAGCACAGCTGATCTAAAATACTTATCATGGAAAACTGCTCTGCTCCTAGCAGTAACGTCAGCAAGAAGAGTCTGAGTTACAGGCATTAATGGCTCTGGAATTTTTCATCAGGACAGGATTTCTCTTAGGACAAACCCAACATTCATGCCAAAAGTGGTCTCCAGTGTGGCCTTAAACCAACCATTCATCTACCTACTTTCTACCCAAATCCCCCGAATAAAGGGGAGAGACTTCTGCACGCTTTGGATATACAGAGACAGCTATGATTCTACTTGGACAAAACAAAAGCTTCCAGAAAAACTGAGCAACTGTTGGTAGCCTATGCTGCAGGATCACAAGGAAAGCCTATTACAAAGCAGACAATCTCAAAATGGATAGAACACTACATCTGCTTCTGTTATGCACAACATGGCAAATCTGTGTCTAAGGGCATTAGGCCTCATTCTACCAGAGCAGCAGCCACTTCAGCAGCATTTCTCAAGAGGACTACCAACCAAAGATATTTTAGAAGCTTCAACCTGGAGCTCAGTGCACACTTTCACCAAGCACTGCCACTTACTCTCTACTCTAAATCCAGAGCAGGCTTTGCCACTGTAGTTCTGCAGGGCCTGGAAGCCTCTCCAAATCCAATTTAGACCCAGCCGCCCAACCTCAGCTTTGGGATTCTACCCAAGTGTAATGACTGCAACAGTGAAATACGATGAACATAGTACAGTTGTGTACCTACCATAAATGTAGATGTTCGAGTGTATTCACTGTTGCGGTCCAGGTTTACCCACCCACCATCCCTTTTTTCATTGCTGGGACTTTTCTGTACTTCTCAACTCTATGCAACCTATGTGGTGTATTTACTTGTAGATGAAGGAAATGTTTATAGTTATATATATGCATAATTTATCTTTCCAGCCTTCTATCTGGGGGCACCTGACATCTGGGGCAAGAAAAACTGAAGAAAATGGCGTCGGTTGCAACTTTTATACCTCTGGCGCACTGATGTCAGGGAAGAGGCGACAACAACCGATGAAATTATTTTACTGGCGACTTCAGTACCCGAGGTCGCAGGTTCCTCTGTCTCCATTCCCACTGCAGATACCGACGCCACTCTTGGCGGAGAAACGGAAAGTTTAGCGAGGCCTGCCATTTCTGAAGGCGTTTTCAGGCCTACCACCTTCTCTATTAAATCATTCACTAAATCTAAAGCTCCAATGAAAATTAAAAAGCAGGGTCCTCAGACCCCCTCTCAAGGCCCCATGCCTAAAAAACAGATGCTTAAAATGGCTGAGGATTTGATTACACTCATCAGGGGTTCTCAACCCCCCTCAGACAAAAGACCCAGGTTGGAGGAAGACTACCCTTCCTCAGACCAGGCTTCTATTACCTCAGACCTTTCTGAGGACCAGGATTACGCCTATTCCCCATTTGAAGACTCTGATGCTGAGGAGTCTATTCCCTCGGTCTCCCCCCCTGAGGACTACTCTTTTGGGGAAACCCTACATACATTGAGAGAGCACTTCCACTGGGAAGGCCAATATTACTCAGATTCCAAGAAAAGGCTCAGGGAATTTCTGCTGCTTCCCCAGCATAGGCCCCTGGCTATTCCTCCTGTCTTAGATATTTTGGATGATGTGTACGCAGAAGCCAGTCTTAATCCAGACTCTTTACCTCCTGCACCTGTTAAACCAGACAGATATTACCGGGTTCCTGATTCTCACCAGTTCCTTTATAAAAGCCCTTCTGCTGACCCAGAAACTATTTCTCAGGGTCCCAAGGGGATTAAGGCCTCTACTGCTAAAAACCCTTTACCTTCAGAAAGAGATTCCAGAGCATTAGAAAGGTGGGGGAAAAAGGTGTATACATCAGCCACTTTAACCATGAGGGCATTAAACTGTCAATTTCATATGTTAAAGTACCAGCAGTTCTTGCTATCTCAGCTGAAAAGCAAAATGACACACACAGAACAACCAGATTTGAAAGAGTTGCAGGATTTGTTGCATGGAGCAGAACAAGTGGGGAAACATACCTTACAGTGTGGTTTTGATGCTTTAGAGGCCTCGTGTAGAGCTGCTGTCACGGGGTCTGTCATACGTAGACACGCTTGGCTCAAAGAGCAAACCTTACCAGATCATGTCAAAGCAAAGTTATTAGATGCACCACTACAAAAAGATGTATTGTTCGGTGTTACAGCTGAGGAGGTACTAAAGAAAATGGAGGAAAAAAGCGAAATCTATGCAGACAGTTAAAGATTTCTTGCAGGTGCAGCCTCCACGGTTCAGCAGAAACTGGCCTTCAAAAAATTGGTCCTTTCCAGCCACGGACAAACCCCAAAGGGGTAGATACAGACGCCCAAGGGGTAGAGGACAACCTCAAGGATCTTACAGAGCTAGGCAGTGGCAAGCACCAGCCCCAAGAGGTGGAGAAGATGGGCCACAGTCATTTAGAAAACAGACGCAATGACTTTCCCCTATGCCTGCCAAACAAAGCTATAATGGCAGCACCTTTGGGCGGAAAACTGGCCTTATTTTCAAAAACCTGGCACATTGTTAAAAAGGACAAATGGATTTTGGATATTATAGACAGAGGCTACAGGTTCCACTTTCACACCCTTCCAAAAATGAGAGGCATGCCAAACCTGCCACAAAATCAATGGGCAGAGGCACAAAAATAAATTTCCGCTCTCATGGATATGAAAGCAATTCAAGAGGTACTTGCAAAAGAACAAGGTCAAGGTTTTTATTCAAGACTATTTCTGGTACCAAGGAAGGACAAAGATTGGAGACCCATCTTAGACCTATCTATTCTAAACACATATCTAGAGGTACCAAAATTCAAGGTGCTCACATTACAGCAGCTTCTTCCCATGCTGGGCAAGGAGTCTTGGCTGGTAACGTTCTTCCCATGCTGGGCAAGGAGTCTTGGCTGGTAACGTTGGACCTCAAGGAGGCATGCCTGCATGTCCCTATCAGACAAGATTGCAGAAGATACCTCCGATTTCTTGCAGGTTCAACCCACTATCAATTCTCTGCATTGCCCTTTGGCTTATCTACTGCGCCCAGAGTGTTAACGAAATGCCTGGCATCAGTAATTGCTTTCTGCAGACAACGAGAAATACAAATCTACCCATATCTGGACGACTGCCTGATCCAAGAGGACAGCAAGGACATTCTATTGCAGCATCTGGCATTTGTAATAAAACTGTTAAACTGCCTGGGGTACACAGTGAACAAAAAGAAATCAAAACTAATACCCTCTCAACAGATAATTTTCCTGGGTGCCAGCTTAAATGCAAAGGCCCAGATGGCTTACCTCACGCCAGACAAACAAGGGCAACTGTCTCAATACTTCAACAAAATGGCCACTTTAACCAGGCTAACTGCAAGGAAAATCCTGCAGGCTCTGGGGTTCATGGCATCTTGCATCCTACTAATACCATTTGCAAAGCTGCATATGAGGAAACTACAATGGTACCTAAAAAAACTTATGGTCTCAACATAGGCACAGCTTGGAAACAATTTTACCACTCATTCCATGGCTTCAAAAGGAATTTTTGTGGTGGGCTCAAGCATGCCAAAGAAACACGGGTCTCCCTTTCTGTATACCACAAGCAAGTCAAATCATCACAATGGACGCCTCAGACTACGCCTGGGGAGCACACATGGCAGATCAGTGCATCCAGGGAAAATGGTCCCAAAAACAGATGCACCTACACATCAACCAAAAGGAGATGCTAGCTGTGCAAAATGCTCTTATGACCTTCAAGGACCTACTGCATCCAGGCCAGCTATTAAGGACAGACAACACCACAGTCATGTGGTACATAAACGGGGAGGGACACATTCATACCCCCTGTGCAGGCAAGCTATGACCCTGTGGAACACAGCATTGGAATTACAAGTTCAACTACAGGCACAATTCCTGCCAGGGAAGGAAAACACACTGGCAGACAACTTGAGCAGAAATATGACAGACCCACACGAATGGAAGTTGCATCCTCAAGTCTTCTCAAAGATAACTCGAGCATGGGGACAGCCAGACATAGATCTATTTACTACCCACAAAAATTACCATTTGGAAAAATTCTGCTCAAGGACCTATCATCCACAGGCCTGGAAAGTGGACGCACTCTCTTTCAATTGGACAGCATTGACAGTCACTGCCTTCCCGCCTCTACCTCTATTGACCAAAGTCCTGTTAAAAACCAGAGCAGAGAGGCCACAAATGATTCTCATTGCTCCAGACTGGCCACGACAGCACTGGTATCCTCTCCTAAAGAGCCTGTCACACTCACCACCATGGATCCTACCTCAAGTTCCTCTTCTGTTGTCCCAGCACAACTACAAGATCCTTCACAGCCAGCTCAGAACTCTAAATCTAGCTGCATGGAAAATACCTTAATTTGCCAACAGACTCTCTTCTCCAAGGAGGTACAGGATGTCGTCTTGGAGGCCAGGAGACCCTCTACTAGAAAAACCTACTCTGCCAAATGGAAATGATTTTGTTCCTGGAATCAAGCAAAGGGCCAAAATCCTTGGGTAATAAATATACCTCAGATTTTACAGTACCTAGCTGAGATGTTAAACAGTGGCCTTTCCTTCTCTTCCATCAAGATCCACGCTTCAGCCATTTCAGCACAATTCAATACGGATCCTCCTTTATTCTCACATCCTCTATTAAGGCAGTTCCTCAGAGGGGCAAAAAATATAAAACCCCCACGGAAACCACCAGCTCCAGCTTGGGACCTCAACTTCGTATTGGAGAAGCTGACACTGCCTCCTTTTGAACCGGCTTCTTCAGCAGAGCTACAATACTTGTCGTGAAAAACAGCCTTGCTTCTGGCTATTACCTCAGCACGCAGGGTTTCGGAGCTACAGGCCCTCATGGCTGTGCAACCATTCATCATTTTCCATCAGGACAGGATTTCCTTACGAACCAACCCTACCTTCATGCCAAAGGTAGTATCCAGTGTGACTTTGAATCAGACTATTCATTTACTTACCTTTTATCCAAATCCACAGAAGAAAGGGGAGAGGCTACTACACTCCTTGGACATTTGCAGGCAACTTTGTTATTACTTAGACAGAACAAAGTCATCCAGGAAATCTGAGCAGCTCTTTGTGTCCTATGCTACAGGTGCTCAAGGAAAGGCTATTTCCAAACGGACTATTTCAAAATGGATAGCCCACTGCATACGCTTTTGTTATTCATTTCATGGAAAATCAGTGCCTGTATACATCAGATCCCACTCCACCAGGGCTACAGCTACCTCAACAGCTTTCCTCAGGGGGGTCCCTACCAAGGACATTTTGGAAGCAGCTACTTGGAGTTCAGTGCACACTTTCACCAAGCACTACCACCTTCCACTATACTCAAAATCTAGAGCGGGCTTTGCCACAGCAGTCCTGCAGGGCATTCTAGCCCCTCCAAATTCTGCTTAGTACCAGCCACCCTTACTTAGCTTTGGGATTCTACCAAAGTGTGATGACTGCAGCTGTATGCATGATGAACATAGTACAGTTTTGTACCTACCATAAATGTAGATGTTAGAGTGCGCATACAGCTGCAGTCCAGGTTACCCTCCCTCCATCCCCTCTTAGGACAGGGCTTATGACAAACACCCTTAACATACAACCTATTTGGGGTATTCCTTTATGGTGTATTTGCTTGCAACTACTGTTTTGATTTATCTACTTATGTATGTTTGCATAACATCATGTATTGCCTTCCTTTCTGGCGGCACCTGACATCTGGGGCAAGAAAAACTGAAGAAAATGGCGTCGGCTGCCTCTCTTATACCCCTGCCGCACTGACATCAGGGAAGAAGCGACGACAACCGACGCCGGACCTAGACTTTGGAAATCGGCTGACCGAAGACCCGTCTGACGGCAGGATAACCCAAGTGTGATGACTGCAGCTGTATGCGCACTCTAACATCTACATTTATGGTCGGTACAAAACTGTACTTTATCCAGCTCCCTGTAGCCCTCAGTCAACCCGAATACCAGAGTCCTCGGTATATGATGTCGGCTGCCGTCATGCTAATGTCTGGTGTAAAGGGAGGCAGCCAACGCCATTTCTCCAGTCTTTCTTGCCATGCCACGGAGGCCGAAGCAGATGCAATTCGCACTAGTGCCAGTCGGCCATTTACCTTCTTTTTGCATTCCGACTACTAAGTTGAAGACTCCCTCGGATAAGTACCCCATTGGGGACCCTCTTTTCTTGCTTTAACGAATGTCATATAAAGTTAATAACTGTCTTGCCTGTGGAAAACCGATTCCGCACCGTGATTTTCATTCCTATTGTATAACTTGTTTGGGCCTTGAGCACGATGTCCTAAATTGTGATCTCTGTGCTTCCTTTAACCCGCGTCCCATATGCTGTACAGCTAAAATTTTGTATAAGCATTTCGGAGTCTGGACTAAGTTCGGTATGGCGTCTTCTGGTCTCCTGACTTCAGATGTACCTAGGAAACGTAAGGACAAAGACCGTGACAGGCCTAGGGTTAAATATGCTGACGATGCACCGATGAAATTGGTAGTTAGCCCAGCAGTAGTCAGTGAGGTGCTTTTGCAGCCCCTGCACTCTGAAGATTTTCAGCCGCAGGCCTCTGCCGAGACCTTTTCAGAGTCCTCCATGCCGCAGGCTGCTATTTTGTCTTCAGACCCTCTGCCTGTCGCCGCCTCAGATGGGTCCGGAGCTGCTATGCAGGTACCAGCTTCTGACGCCTCTTCTCTTTGACATGAGACCAGAGCCAGACCAACTACCTTAACTCAGACTTCTGCAGTTGCTAGGCCTCCCGATTCCCTCCAGATTACCAGCAAACATTCCAGCCACATATCTACTCAAGCAGGCATCTGCCTTCCCTCCTTTGCCTCATTCCCAGTTGGTAAAGATGGCTAGTGATCTTTCCCTTATTAGGGGCTCTCGCCCTCCCCCCTCAACTTTTTTCTGGCTTTGAGGATTCTGATGCTGAAGACTCTATCCCTTCTGCTTCCCCTCCAGAAGATTTTTCCTTTGGGGATACTTTGAATACTCTTAGGGAGCATTTTAAATGGAAAAGTCAAGAGTTTCCTCAGTCTAAGAAAAGAATCGGGGAATTTTTGGATTTGCCACAGCATAAGCCTCTGACTGTGCCTCCAGTTTTGGAAATTGTGGATGATGTTTTCATGGAAAATTCTTTAACTTCTAATTCTGTTCCTCCTGACCCCAGAAAACCTGATAGGTATTATAGGGTTCCGGATTCTCATCGGTTCCTTATCAAAAATCCAACTGCTGATCCAGAGATTATTTCTCAAGGCCCCAAGGGTGTTAAAGCTACTATTGCTAAAAACCCTGTCCCTTTGGATAAGGAATCTAGGGCCTTGGACAGGTGGGGTAAAAAAGTCTACACCTCTGCAACTCTTGCCATTAAATCTGTGAATTGTCTTTTTCACATGCTTAAGTATCAGCAACATACTTTAGAGGTTATTAAGGCTAAACTTGGGGATGTTCCCACTCTGTCGGAGAACAAAGACTTACAGGATTTACTAAATTCGCCACTCTTGTCACTAAGCATTCCCTACATTGTGGTTTTGACACTTTGGAGGCTTCCTGCAGAGCAGCAGCCACTGGATTTTCTTCGTGTTTCACTGTTGCAGTCATTACATTTGGGTAATCCTACTGGCAGGTTGCCCTCAGTCGGCCTGAATTCCAAAGTCCTGGGTCCTGCGTTGGCTGCTGTCACCCCTTCCCTGACGTGAGGTCATCAGGGGTATAAAAGATGTGGCTGACGCCATTTTCTTTAGTCTTTCTTGCCGCGCGGTGTCTGAAGCAGAAGCAGTTCGCAAGTGCCGGTTGGCTGACTCCTCAGATTTTCGTGTTCGAGTTTCAGACCTGAAGTCTTCAATAAAGCTAACTACCCTGTTGGGGAAACTTTTTTTTCTTGCTCCAGACCAATGTCAGAAAAAGTTAATAATTGTATTTCCTGTGGTAAGCAAATTACCTCATAAGGATTTTCATTCTTACTGTATTCCTTGCCTAGGCCCTGATCACAGCGTTGCTGGTTGTCGGTTTTGTGCTAGATTTAACCAATGCACTATTAAGCGTCTGTACGACTTTGCTTTAAACTATTTTGGCCACCGATTCAATTATGTCTAATAACCATCTGACTACCGGAGTTCATAAAAAACGCAAAGGAGAGAGAGACAACCGAGGCCCAAAACCAACCACAAAGCTTCTCCCAAGCCAGTCGCCGGTTCTCCGGTTCTCAGTGAGGTGCATTCGCAACCCCTGACGCCCACTACTTTAGAGTCGCAGCTCATTACAGACTCCCATGTGGAGTCGGCCATGCCGCTGGAAACTCAAGGTATTGGAGCCTCGGATACTATTCCTTCAGATGGGTCCGGAGCTGCTGAGCAGGCACCGGCTTCTGAGGGTGTATTTAGACCTAAACATCTTTGCATTAAACCAATTTCAGCTTCAAAGGCAAAGACTACAGCATTTTCTAAAGCAAAGAAACAAACTCAAGAGCCACGTGGACAGGCTTCTATGCCCAAAAAACAGATGCTCAAAATGGCTGAAGATTTAATTACCTTGATCAGGGGTTCCCATCCCCCTCCTGGTAAGAGGCCTAGGCAAGAGACTGACTATGAATCTTCAGGTTAGGTTTCTATTTCTTCTGATTCCTCTTCTGTTCAGGAATATTCTCTTCCCCCTATGAGGATTCTGATGCTGAAGAATCTATTCCTTCAACTTCTCCTCCAGAGGACTATTCTTTTGGGGAAACCTTGCATACCATGAGGGAGCATTTCCACTGGGAGAGCCAAGATTTTTCAGCACCTAAAAAGAGATTTACTACCTCAACACAGGCCACTAGCCATTCCACCTGTGTTGAACATTGTAGATGATGTGTTTTCGGAGTCTAGTCTTACCCCTGACTCCTTACCTCCAGCTCCTGTTAAGCCTGACAGATATTACAGATTTCCTGACTCTCTCATAAATTCCTTTTTAAAAACCCTGCTGCAGACCCAGAAACTTTCACAGGGTCCCAAGGGAGTTAAGGCTTCCGCTGCAAAAAACCCTACCCCCTCTGACAGGGATTCTAGGGCACTGGACAGATGGGGAAAAAAGGTATACACATCTGCTACCTTGGCTATAAGGGCCTTAAACTGTCCGTTTCATATGCTCAAATATCAGCAACCTATCATGGCATTGCTTAAACAGAAAATGTTAAACTCTGAATGTGCAAAAAACAAGGAAATGCAGGATTTATTGCATGCAGCTGAACAAGTTAGAAAGCATACTTTGTAATGTGGTTTTGATTCTTTGGAGGCCTCCTGCAGGGCCGCAGTTACGGGTTCTGTAATTAGGAGGCATGGTTGGTTAAATGAACAAAATCTGCCTGATCATGTTAAAGTTAAATTACTAGATGCACCTTTACAGCATGATACTTTGTTTGGTGTTAAGGCAGAAGAGGTGTTAGAGAATGGAGGACAAAGCTAAATCTATGCAAACTGTCAAAGATGTTTTACAAGTACAGCCACCTAGGTTTAGTAGAAACTGGCCTGCAAAGAATTGGTCCTTTTCTGTGTCAGACAGACCTCAAAGGGGCAGATCCAGACGCCCGAGAGGCAGATCCCAGACGCAAGGTTCATAAGTTCAAAGCAATGGGGTGTCTCCACCTCCAAAGTTGGAGAAGACAAATCTCAACCATACAGGAAACAGTCCCAATGACTTCCCCCTGCCTGCACCAAGCACTTATCTCCTAGCAGCACCCTTGGGGGGGAAATTAGCACTTTTTTCTCAAAATTGGCACATCATAACCCAGGACAAGTGGGTTCTAAATATCGTGTCACAAGGCTACAAGTTCCATTTCCATACCTTGCCAAAGGCAAACGGCTGGCCAGATCTGCCAAAAAAATCAATGGGCAGAGGCACAAAAACAAGTCTCTTCCCTCATGGACATGGGGGCCATTCATCCAGTACTAGAGCAAGAGCAGGGACAAGGATTTTACTCAAGACTGTTCTTGGTACCCAGAAAGGACAAGGCCTGGAGGCCAATACTGGACCTATCTTTTCTGAACACGTTCCTGGATATACCAAAATTCAAGATGCTGACTTTGCAGCAGCTTCTGCCCATGCTGGGCAAGAACGCTTGACTTGTGACTTTAGACCTAAAAGAGGCATACCTGCATGTCCCAATCAGACAAATATGCAGAAGATACCTCAGATTCAAGGCTGGCTCATTACATTACCAATTCTCTGCTCTGCCCTTTGGCTTATCTACTGCGTCCAGGGTCTTTACAAAGTGCCTGGCACCAGTAATTGCATTTTGCAGACAGAGGAATACAAATATATCCTTACTTGGATGACTGTCTAATTCAAGCAGAGAACAAGGACATTCTTCTACAGCATCTAGTGTTTGTGAAAAAACTTCTAACAATGCCTAGGGTACACAGTCAATGAAAAGAAATCAAAACTAGTACCCTCTCGAGATAATATTCCTGGGTGCAAACTTAAATACAACTGCCCAGATGGCTTTTCTCACACCAGACAAACAAAGGCAACTGACTACTTTCAAAATGATGGCAACAAAGGCCCAGTTATCTGCAAGAAAAATTCTGCAGGCTTTGGGCTTCATGGCATCCTGCATCCTACTAATTCCATATGCAAGACTGCATATGAGGAAACTACAATGGTACGTCAAAAGTGTTTAGACTCAACATTGCCACAGCCTGGAAACTATGATTACTCTCATTCCCTGCCTTCAGCAGGAGTTTCGATGATGGGCAAAGGCTTGTCACCAAAACAAGGGACAGCCATTCACATTACCCCCAGCCAGGCAGACACTAACAACAGATGCATCCGATTATGCCTGGGGGGCCCACATGGTAGGAAGATGCATTCAGGGCACATGGGCCTCAAACCAAATGCATCTGCATATCAATCAAAAAGAAATGCTAGCTGTTCAAAATGCCCTGACAGCCTTCAAGGACCTACTTCATCCAGGACAACTACTGATAAAGACAGACAACACCATGGTCATGTGGTATATAAAACATTCTTACCCCCTTTGCAGACTAGCCATGTTGGACACAGCATTGACTTCCCAAGTACATCTGCAGGCACAGTTCCTGTCAGGAAGGAAAAATACTCTGGAAGATGAACTAAGCAGAAACTTCATGGATCCTCACGAGTGGAAGCTGAATCCACAAGTCTTCAGCATGATAACAAGGAAATGGGGATGCCCGGGCATCTATTTGCCTCCCCTCATAACTACCAACTAAAAAGATTCTGCACAAGGATTCATCACAGACAAGCATGGAAAGTGGACGCCCTCTCAGTATATGCCTTTTCCCCCATTGCCTCTCCTCCCCAAGGTACTCCTAAAGGTCAGACAGGAGAAGCCAAAATTGATACAAATTGCCCCAGACTGGCCACACCAGTACTGGTATCCAATACTAAGGAACTTGTCTCAATGCCCAGCTTGGACTTTACCTCAAATACCTCATTTACTGTCCCAGCAAAACAATCAGATCCTGCACAGCCAACTCAGGACTTTAAACCTGGCAGCATGGCGGATAATGTAGTCATACAAAACGCACCTCTCAGTAAAGCTGTGATGGATGTCATTTAGGAAGCCAAAAGTACTATAAAATGTTACGCTGGAAAATGGAAGAGATTCTGTGCTTGGAACCAGGCACAAGGGACTGATACAGCTGTGCCAAATATTCCTTAGATTTTGCAATACTTAACTGAGATGCTGGACAAAGGCTTATCTTTTTCATCTATTAAAATTCATGCCTCTGCCATTTTGGCTCATTACAATACAGAGCCACCAATCTTTTCTCATCCCTTATTAAAGCATTACCTCAGAGGAGCCAAAAATGTAAGGCCTCCAAGGAGATCACAAATGCCTGCATGGGACCTTAACTATGTCTTGGAAAAACTCACCCTGCCTCCTTTTGAGCCAGCTGCTACTGCTGATATAAAGTTTTATCTTGGAAAACAGCTCTGCTCCTAGCAATAACTTCTGCAAGACAAGTTTCAGAGCTACAGGCACTCATGGCTGTGGAACCTTTTAGTATTTTTTATCCAGACAGGGTCTCTCTGAGGACCAACCCAACATTTATGCCCAAGGTGGTGTCCAGTGTGGCTCTTCTATTCATCTGCCAACTTTTTATCCAACTCCACAGAACAAGGGGGAGAGAATTCTGCATTCTTTGGACATACAAAGACTGCTTAGATTCTACTTGGACAGAACCAAAGTTTTCAGAAAGACGGAGCAATTACTAGTGGCATATGCTGCAGGATCACAAGGAAAGTCGGTCACAAAGCAGACTATTTCAAAGTGGATAGGCCACTGCATTCGTTTCTGCTACTTACACCATGGCAAGCCAGTGCCCAAGGGTATTAGGCCACATTCAACCAGAGCTGCAGCCACTTTAGCAGCTTTTCTCAGGGGAGTACCAACCAAAGACATTTTAGAGGCTGCTACTTGGAGTTCAGTGCACACCTTTACAAAGCACTATCATCTACCACTCTACTCTAAATCCAGGGCAGGCTTTGCCACTGCAGTTCTGCAGGGCCTTATAGCCACTCCTAATGCTGTTTAGCTCCAGCCTCCCAACCTTAGCTTTGGGACTCTACCCAAATGTAATGACTGCAACAGTGAAACACGAATAATATAGTACAGTTGTGTACACTTACCATAAATGTAGATGTTAGAGTGTATTCACTTTTGCAGTCCAGGTTGTGTGTGTGTATATGTATGTGTGTGTGTTTATGTATATATGTATATATGTATATGTGTGTATATATGTATATGTGTGTGTGTATATATATATATATATATATATATATATATATATATATATATATATATATATATATATGTATGTATGTGTGTGTGTGTATATATATATATATATATATATATATATATATATATATATATATATATATATATGGGTCTACTTCTAATGCCCGAAACGCCGATTCACCGACAGGGAAATAACCGACGCCAGAAACCCGACAACACACAAACCCGACAACGCGAAACACCGACACACTACACGTCAACAACACAGTACACTACAACACATATCCACTAGCCCTAACCCAAACCCTAACCCTAAGGTCCGACACTACCGCACACACTCCCTACCTGCACCCTAACCCTAACTCACTTACACACCCCAAACCCCAAGCTCCGACACTACCGCACACACTCCCTACCTGCACCCTAACCCTAACTCACTTACACACCCCAAACCCCAAGCTCCGACACTACCGCACACACTCCCTACCTGCACCCTAACCCTAACTCACTTACACACCCCAAACCCCAAGCTCCGACACTACCGCACACTCACCTATCACACACCCTAACCCTACATCCCTGCGTATTCAACACTTACCTGTCCGCTCCCTACTCCTACATCCCTCACTATCGCATACTTACCAGGTCCAGCTTACACATTCCCCTTGTCGGTCTTCCGTCTGTCGGGATTCGAGCGTGTCGGTCAACTGCGTTGTCGGGTTTCTGGCGTCGGTTATTTCCCTGTCGGTGAATCGGCGTTTCGGGCATTAGAAGTAGACCCATATATATATATATATATATATATATATATATATATATATATATATATATATATATATATATATATATATATATATATATATATGTATGTGTATATATGTATATATATATATATACATTTTGGCTACCCTTTTAGGGGGGCACCTGACATCTGGGGCAAGAAAAACTAAAGAAAATGGCGTCTGCCGCATCTTTTATACTCCTGACGACCTGATGTCAGGGAAGGGGTGACAGCAGCTGACACAGGACCCAGGACTTTGGAATTCAGGCCGACCTGAGGGCAACCTGCCAGCAGGATTACACAAATGCAATGACTGCAACAGTGAATACACTTGAACATCTACATTTATGGTAAGTGTACACAACTGTACTTTCTGTTATTAGAAGGCATGCTTGGCTTGGAGAGCAGACTCTTTCTGAACCTGTTAAATCCAAATTGCTGGATGTGCCTTTGCACAAAGACACCCTTTTTGGCTGCAAGGCTGTAGAGGTACTGAAGAAGTTGGAGGATAAGGTGAAATCTATGCAAGCCGTTAAGGATTTCCTTCAGGTTCAGCCTCCTAGGTTTAGTAGGCATTACCCTTCCAAGAATTGGTCTTTTCCTGATCTCAACAAGCAAGGTCGTTCTAGGCCTAGGGGTTTCAGATCTTCCAGATGGCAGGCTTCTGCACCTCAAAAGGCTAAAGAATGGCATCCTTCTTCCAAATTGGGGAGTTCTAAGCCAGCTTCCCAAAACACACATTCTCAATGACTCCGGCCTATTTGTGCCTACCTCTGTAGACCCAGAGTTTCCTTTGGGAGGAAGGTTAGCCAGGTTCGCAGAGGTATGGTCTACTATCACAGACGACAAATGGGGGCTCAGTATAGTAAACCAAGGTTACAAGTTTTATTTTCACACCTTCCCTGTTCTACAAGGGTACCCAGACATACCCAAAATTCACAGGGCAGAGGTAGAACACCAAATTTCTTCTCTCCTGACTCTGGGGGCTATAGAGCCAGTTCCTGCAATTCAGACAGGCCTAGGTTTTTATTCAAGGCTTTTTCTGGTGCCCAAAAAGGGGGGAACCTGGACTACATGAAAAGAGACATGGAAGAACTCTCCGATCTTGTAGCCCAGGCAGGTATGACCCTAGCCCTGAGTAGCATTCTGCCATCCCCCAGAATGATGCCGCAGTACAAGGACAAAATGATTGACTTCAGCAGTTAGCTAAGCTTCTGGTGCCATTCTAAAGGGATCCAGTATCTGTCTGCCTGGGATGACATGGTCAACAGACCACAATGCTTTGCCAGAGATGGCCTGCACCTGTCATCCCTGGGATTCCGGATACTGGCTAAAGTTCTTGCCGCCCCTATAGTGCCTTTTTTAGGCAAGGTTCAAATGACAAATTCACCACCGTAACAGGAACAGGCAAGCAAAAACTGAGGGTGATGCTACTCAGTGCTAGAAGTCTAAATCTCAAAATGCACTCACTCGTGGCACTGCTTAAAATGGAGAACATCGATATCTGTGCAGTGACTGGGACATGGTTCAAGGCTCCAGAGAGCACCCTTGCACTACCAGGCTGTAACTCATACCACACTTTTCGGCCATGTAACCTGGACCAGAACAAAAAAAGCGGAGGTGTCCATATTCATTAAGGATATCCACACCTCCAGGCTAGTTGCTCAGCATAATGCAGCCAAGGTTATCCAAGTGCAACTAACTCGGGGCAAAACTGCAATCCAAATTGTAGCTTGCTACAGATCACCCACCATGCCCCAGGATTCCCACTCCTCTTTTCTTGATGTACTGGAAAATATTAGGGTTCAGCCAAACACCCTAATAATGGGCGATTTCAACTACTCCACCATTTAACTGGGAAAACTACTCGTGTACCAACTCCTTCGCTCAACGCTTTCTGGAATTCATAAACTCCAGTGCCCTGGGTCAACTTATCCACACCCCCACCAGGGGTGACAGTATCCTAGATCTAGTCATTACCAACATGAGTGACTGGTGTTCCACACCTGAAGTCAACACCTCATTGGTCCGATCCGACCATAAGCTAATTACCTAGATATCCACATCCTGCCCCCACCGCCCATTAAGGAAACCATTGTAAAAAATTTCTCCAAAACCAACTTCATGCTTCTTAAGACAGAAGTGGTGAACTTCATGACACCCATGCAGAAGTGGTGAACTTCATGACACCCATGCAGAAGTGGTGAACTTCATGACACCCATGCAGAAGTGGTGAACTTCATGACACCCATGCAGATAGACCATACAGTTACTACTGAATCCTACACAATTGCACTTTATAAGCACTTACATGAGTGCATGGATCGTGCTATCCCAAACAGAACCAAGACACTATCCTCCAAAAAAAGGAAGCCAATCTGGTGGTTCCCTGCCATAAACAAACTGTACAACAGAAGGAAGAAACGGTTGCAAAAGAGTAAAATCCCATGAGTGGAGGAGCTCCCTGGTCAGCCTCAGTAAGAAGCTGAGATCCCTGATAAAATCCTCCAAAGCTAGTTGCGAAAACAAAATCGCCACTGATTCTAAAGACAACCACAAAGCACAACACTGAGATCTGCTCTGAGTTACAGCACAATGGCACTAAATATACAGACCCAACTGATATTGCCAACATCCTGGCAGATAGGTTCAGGGCTAACTTTACCCCCCTCTCACCCCCTAAAGAGCCCATCTCTATACTGGAAGAATGCAAAGTTCCTGTAATCACGGTTGCACAGGTAAAAACCACACTCTCCAAAGCCATGAACACAGCATCCATGGGACCAGACAACATCCCAGGCTGCGTTCTACATGAACTACAGAACGAACTGGCACCCCACCCAAGTACCATGTTCAGTTATAGCCTCACCTCAGGCTTCGTGCCTGCTGAATGGTGCACAGCAATGGTTAACCCACTCCACAAGGTGGGAGCCATCATGGACCCCGGGAACTACCGCCCCATTAGCCTGACGAGCCTGGTCTGCAACGCCATGGAACGTATCATCATGGAACTTATAAACAGACATTGGTGATCTCCAAACTCTGGACCCCACCCAGTTTGTGTTTGAAAAAGTCAGATCATGTCTCCTAAACCTGATAGCAGTCACCAAAGCCGTAGACAAGGGTAAGGTGGTTCACACAGCCTATCTAGATCTTGCCAAGGCTTTCGACACCATCCCCCACTCTGGAATTATATATAAACTCACTAAACTAGGTATAAATCCCTATGTCACAAGATGGTTGCCAACTGGCTCACTGACAGAACCCCACTGTGAAAGTAGCAGACTCCAAATCCGACTTCAGACCAGTGGCAAGTGGAGTACCACAGGGTTCACTCCTGGGTCCTCTCCTGTTTGGTATCTACTTCTCTGAAGTACAGGCTAACACAGAAGGTCTTTGGCTAAGTTCGCAGATGACTGCAAACTAGGAGCCATAATCGAAACTCCTAACGATGTGGACATCCTACAAAAGGACCTCACTGAGACAGATGCCTGGTGTCAAAGCCATGGCCTCAAGCTCAATGCCAAAAAGTGCATTGCCATCCCCTTGGGTAAAAACTCTGTACCCATGAACTACAACATAGACGGTAGTATACTTAACACCGAAAGTGTGATAAGAGACCTTGGGACACAAGTGGACAGTAGGCTCTCCTTTGATAATCACATCGCCACAGTAGTCAGGAAATCCTTCTATGTGGCACACCTCATCACAAAAGGTTTCTCATCCAGAAAAAAAAGAGGTCATTGTTTCCCTCTACTCATCACTCATTAGACCCATTATAGAGTACAACACCCCTTTTGGTATGTACCTCACAAGACATCTACAGCAACTGGAAAGGCCACAGAAATACCTCACAAAGAGGATTACCGGCCTTAAACAGATGCCCTACGCAGATTGTCTCAAAAAAACTTCAGCTTTACTCCGTCGCATATCGCCTACTCCGGGGTTATCTCTGCCTAACATACAAAGCTATGTCCAGCCCAGAGCTGTTGGACATTCTCCACTTAAAGAAATCCCAATCCCTCCAAGCTACATGCTCTAGGGTCCTAAACCTTGTCACCACAATAAACAGAACGTGCCGGAGGGATAGAGTCCTGTCCCAGAGACTTCCCATACTCTGGAGTAAACTACCTATCTATATCAAACAAAGCTCCTCATTAGCACTCCTCAAGAAAAATCTTGATTGGATGGGAAATAGGAAATTCACCCCGTTGATCACCTCTGTGGCTCTGCTTGACAGTGGCACAGGAAAATAATTTTCTTGGGTGGCAAAAGCCAGGGTACCTTTTTGGCTGGGCTTGTATAGGCCCCAGGGCCGATCGCCTAGTACCTACCTATGAACCCTATTCTGGATTTGTGTATTCTAAACACTTTTCCCAAATTCAATATGCTCACTTTTCAACAGTTACTGCCAGTGCTGGGCAAGGATTCATGGCTGGTAACATTGGATCTCCGAGGCTTATCTGCACATCCCAATAGGGCAAAGTTGCATGCAGTTCCTTTGTTTCAGGGCTGGAAAGCAACACTTCCAATTATCTGCATAGCCTTTTGGCTTATCTACTGCTCCCAGAGTTTTCACGAAGTGCCTGGCGCCAGTCCTTGCTTTTTGCAGGCAGAGAAACATTCAAATTTATCCATACCTGGACGACTGTCTCATTCAAGAAAATTCCCCAGAACAATTAAAAAAGGATTTGGACTTCGGGAAAAACATTCTCACTTCTTTGGGTTACACTCTCAATGAAAAGAAGTCAAAATTAGTTCCTACAAGGGAGATTGTTCCTGGGAGCGAGTCTGAATGCGGCCACCCTGATGGTATTCCTCCCTCGAGATACAAGAACATCTTTCGACTTACTTCAAGAACTTGGCAAGCATGATCCAGCTCTCTGCAAGGCAATTCTGCAAGCTCTGGGGTTCATGGCTTCATGTATTCTGATGATCCCATATGCAAGGCTGCATATGAGAAAATTTCAATGGTACCTCAAAAACCTTTGGTGTCAGCACACACAGGACTTGGACTTGATTCTTCCTGTGATTCCCTGTCTACACTGGAGTTTCTCTGGTGAGTGACAGCCTGTTCTCAGAACAAGGGGCTCCTTTTCTCCCACCTCCTGCCAGCCAGACTCTCACCACAGACTCCTCAGATTATGCATGGAGAGCACATCTGGAGAGCAGGTGCATACAGGGGACTTGGAACACTCTCACCAGCTTCGTCTGCATGTAAACGTAAAGGAATTACTGGCAGTGCAGCAGGCATTGCTGGCTTTCAAGGACCTACTCTACCCTGGGACTCTTTTATTTTTTTTGACAATACCACAGGCATGTGGTACATCAACAAGCAGGGGGGAACTCACTCATACCCCATGCGCCGACAGAGCATGAGACTATGGTCCATAGCAGCTTCCATGGGCATACATCTAATAGCACAGTTTCTTCATAGCAGGTTCCATGGGCATACATCTAATAGCCCAGTTTCTTCCAAGGAGGCTAAACTCCTTGGCAGACCAATTGAGCAGACAAGTTCTGGATCCTCACGAGTGGCAACTCAACAAGATCATCTTCCATTGCATCATTCAACATTGGGGCACTCCACAAGTGGATCTTTTCTCCTCTCCACCCAACCATCTCCTTCCAACCTTCTGCACCAGGGAGTATCACAACAAAGCTTGGAGAGTAGACACTCTGTCCTTCCAATGGACACAACTTTCGATTTATGCATTCCCTCCTCTGCCGCTTCTTCCCAGAGAGCTGCTAAAGATAAGGGATGAAAAAACAAAGGCTATTCTCATAGCACCAGACTGGCCCAGGCAGCATTGGTATCCACCTCTTCGCAGCCTTTCCCAGGCTCAGCCTTGGCATCTTCCCCTGATGCCAGATCTTTTGGTTCGGGGGGGGGGGGGTTCTTCATCCTCCTTTACAAACTCTGCATTTAACAGCCTGGCTAATAATTTAAACCTTTCACAACAGGTGGTTGAGGTTCTTTGAGGCCAGGAGGCCTAACACCAAGAAGTCTTATGCAGATAAATGGAAAATATTTTGCTCTTGGATGCAGGCTAAAGGGGGAGACTCTTCTCATCCCTCTTTCCCTCATTCTTGAGTATCTAGCAGGCTTGCTTAATGGTGGCCTTTCTTTTTCTTCTATCAAGATTCATGCTTCTGCAATTTCTGCTCATTGCCCTTTTAAACAACCCATTTTTTCTCACCCCTTGATGAAGCAGTTCCTCGGGGGAGCTTGCAATCTTAGACCTCCCAGAAGAGCTCCTACTCCTGCTTGGCATCTTAATTTTGTCCTGGAGAAACTTACTCTGCCTCCTTTTGAACCGGCTGCCTCTGCAGATTTAAAGTTTATCTCCTGGAAGACTGCTATTACTTCAGCCAGAAGGGTTTCTGAGCTGCAAGCCTTAATGGCAGTGGAACCTTTCATTATTTTTCATTCAGATCGGGTTTCTGTGAGAACTAATCCCTTCTTTATGGCCAAGGTGGTTTCTCTGACTCTTAACCAAGTCTTTTCATCTGCCTACCTTCTTCAATAATCCCCAGAATAAAGGGGAAAGGATTCTGCACTCTTGATGTTCATAGACGGTTGAGATTTTATTTAGACATGACTAAACCTTTTCGGAAGTCTGATCAGTTGCTGCTTAGTTTTGTTCCTGGATCTCTAGGTAAAGCGATTTCTAAGCAAACCCATTTCCAAATGGATTGCTCATTGTATTCATTTTTATTACTTACAGCATGGAAAGGTTCCTCCTCAGACTTTTAGGACCCATTGTACTAGAGCAGCTTCTACCTCTACAGCTTTTTTGATCGGTGTGCCTACTAAGGACATTCTAGAAGCAGTTACTTGGTCTTCTTTCCATACTTTCACAATGCATCACAATCTACCTTTGTTTTCTAAATCCAGGGCTGGTTTTGCTACTGCTGTTTTGCAGGGCCTCCTTACCAACCCTTAATCTGTGGTTATTCCTCCTCCCTTTGTTTTTTTCCTGGGCTTTGGGAATCAACCCAATTGTTAAGACTGCAACATTGAAACACGAAGAACATAGTACAGTTGTGTACACTTAGTAAATGTAGATGTTCAAGTGTATTCACTGTTGCAGTCCTAGTTTCCCACCCTCCATTCCCCCTTTTTCCTGAGGCACAGACTAGATCTAAAATTTTTTGGATGGTATGTTTCCAGGATGTTTCTTCCTGGTCTAGCCTTCTTTTGGGGGCTCCTGACAGTTAAGGCAAGAAAAACTGGGGAAATTATGTCAGCTGCCTCCCTTTATATCAGACATTCTGACGTCAGGTTTACAGCCGACGGCAGCCGACATCATATACTGAGGAGGTATTCGGGCCGACTGAGGGCTACCGGGAGCCAAGTAACCTCAATTGTTAGGACTGCAACAGTGAATACACTGTAACATCTACATTTATGGTAAGTGTACACAACTGTACTTTCTGCCTGTGTCACTTGATTGTTTTGATATTTAGAGAAATATGAAAATTATTACAATATATATAAATAGTACTGTATATAAATACTCCAATACTTCTTTAGTTGTACTAGACAGAGATCAGATGTCAGTACAGCTGTGTTTTACCATCCTGTGACCTTTTACAATGAAATCTTTTAATACCTTGTATGTAGCATGATTTTAGAATTATTATTGCAATCATGAGCAAGCACTATTTCTGACCTAGAGGTGTCAGTAGGATGTAACTGCAGAAACACCTGTAGGTGACCCTATTCTAAGGTCATTGTTATCCTCACCACTTTATGAACAGTGCAAAGCACTAAGAGACAGTACTGTGTTTTTAGTTTTTGGTAAATCGATTAGAAGTAGGTCATTGTGGCTTTATTAGCATGTTGTTGGAATAAAGTATTAAAAGTAAGGTATTCTAAGACCTTAATCTCTTAAAAATGGGATATATGGGTTGGGCTTAACATATTTCCTTGTAGCATGAAGTCTGTGTTCCATGTTGGTCATTGGGCTGTAACATTGGAGTAATTCAAACTATGAAACTTTAGAACTGGTTATTATTCTGAGACTGGGAAAAGGTATAGCCGGATGTCATCAGATTAACATTGATGCACAACGTCTTTACCTTGAATGACTCTTCTAGTGGCAGAATGTACACTGAACAGAAAGTGCATCAATATTGAGCCATGCAGAACCCCACAAGACAGTAAAAGATTAACACCAGAAGCCACTGTTTGATCCAAAAGCGAAGAGGCCAAGCAGACAAGATCTGTGGAGTTGGACTATGAAACTATTGAATTTGTATGCCATGGGACTGAATGCATTGATTCAGGATGCCATCATCCATGATATTAAAAGCTACTGAGAAATTGTTGGCGAAAAACAGGCTCTGATACATCTCTTGTTGTATTGCCATAAGTGGTCCTCCGCAGGCATTGAATGGCAGTCTCATTGCTTTTCCTAGATATAAAACCATGCTGACAGGAGTCCAGAAGATCCATGGTATGCTCAGTGGAAGAATATCTCTGTAGGAAACACTTTAATAACCTTGGTTCAGAAAGGAAGTGTTGAGATGGAGCACGAGTTTTCCTTTCCCAGATGATCTAATTAAGGGGTTGCTCCTTAAGGACTAGGGAAATTGAAGCTTCTTTAAAGATGTGGACTTAAATAAACGACACGTATCGTTCTGTATTTTTTAAATAATTTCTTTGGTATTTTTCCTGTATAATACTGTCATGATTCTGTTTTGCAGTTTCTGTTGTCACCACTACTACTATTCTGTGTTTGACTATAACAGTATATGCTGCATGTTGGGTCTAGTATACAGCCCACAGTAGGCTGGTTTTAAAGATGAGACCACATGAAATGTAGTAAATGTAACAAATGTAGTAGAAATCCCCTGCTGCCATTTTTCATTCCTTTTGCACCAGTGCAAGATGCACATTGCCTCTCTGTGGATCAGTACAGAATCCCCCCCAAAAAAAGAGAGAGACACAGGCACATGTGTTAACGGCATACAACTGCAGAGCTTTTAGTTTGTCTACCATGGTCCTAAATCGGGCAGAATGGTAACATGATTGAACGTATGCTGCCCCCCCCCCCAACTCCAGTCTTCCTCGCTTCTCTGAGCAGCACACAGCATTCGATCTAAGGAACGCCGATGATATGTGTGATCCCTTGAGGTGGTCCATTGAAATAAAGAACAGTGTGTGACCTTTGCTCATCACCGATGGGAAATGCTTCAGGGAAAGAAAGCGGTTTCTTTCCCATCACAAGTAGATGTAAAGTATAGTGTGGATTGCTGGTCCATTTTACTCTAGTGGATTGGAATGATGTGCTTCGTTAAAACCAGTTTGATCAGACAAACCACATCCCTGTGGGTGCTGTCTTTGGAGCAGGAGCTTACGTCCATGTTCAGTGCTGACACTTCATTGCAGCATGTAGCGGGTGCTGCTGTCTAGAGGTGACATGTTTTGATAGTTTGAAATGATATCCCATCTTTCTTGGTGGGTGGTAGCTTGGGTAGATGCTAAAGATCACACAGCACTTGCCAGAGAGTTTGCATGTTCTGTTTGTCTGGCTTGTCTTGAGATACTTGTGTTCTGATACCTTCTAAAAAGATTGGTTGAGCTTTAACTTGCCATGTGTGTGTGTGTGTGTGTGTATATATATATATATATATATATATATATATAGATATATATAGATATATATAGATATATATAGATATATATATAGATATATATAGATATAGATATAGATATAGATATATAGATATATATATAGATATATATATTGTATTTACCTTTGCCTTGGTAGCTCAAATTTTGGCTGAAGAAATTGTGAATTAGTTCAGTTACCTTTGTCATGTATTTTTTCGCAGAAGGTAGTATACACTTCATATGCTGTTATACCACAGTAAGCATAACGCTTTATTCCTCTTTTTCACAGACCACCTCCTTCCCTTTTTTGCAGAAAACGTAATTTTCACATGTGATAACCTTCCAAACCATGTACACAATGTAATACTTGCCTATAGTTCCTAAAACTTATTTATTCAGTGTGGTTAAGTTTTTTAAACTGCAAAAAGTATTTTTCATCAGGTTTAAACTTCTGCAGTGTTAGTGTGTCCCTTCACCAATGTACGTTTATTCTTTTCTAATTTGTTAAGCTCTAAAATACCTGCTGGAAGTTGCCATACAGTGATTTCATTTAACATTTGTTTTTTGCTTCCCTGATGTTGTTTTGTGGGGACACTATGGTGTGGGGTGGCATTTATCAAAACAATTAGTCACATTATATGAGGAGTGGAGCAAAATGCTGAGGTAAATCAAGAACACCTGTGATGGTTGGTGGTATTTTTAAAATTGTGTTTGAGGAAAGGAGTTGAGAGAGAAGACAAGTAGTTGAGTACAGCAATGGGTCAGTCTGACATCCTATTTTCTAGTTGGGCTCTCTGCATGTAATGCCAAGAGGGAGAGCTGAAGGGGGCAGCCTTTAAGACATTAAATAGTGTGTGAAAGATTTCAGCTGAGGGTCGTTGTCTTGTTTCTGTCAGTGACCTGTGTTTCCACAGTGAGATCAGCCACATTTTGTGTAGTCCAGTGATTGTATGATTCTGTCTGATTCTTCTGCAAATGGTCAACGTTCAGGTCCTCTAGGTGGTGGTTACTAATCTGTCTAATGCTTCTACCTCTCATGGCTCCAGTATTTTAGTAGTCTTCTCCACAAATGTTTGCTGGGTAACCATCTTAGTTATTTCTCTGAATTCGTACTTTTTCATTATTAGTTTCTTCTGCTAGCTCAACATTTTTGCAACTGCACTGGCTTGTAACACTCTTTGTATTAACAGGGAAACATTTTGTCAGGTTAGATTTGCTGTTTCGGGAGTGTTCAGATCTGAAGCTAGTAGTTACCAGGGTTAGTGGTGGATCCTTCCTTGTGGAATGAGATGACTGCAGCAGTTTTCTACACCTCCAGTGGGAATCAAGTAGAGAGGTTGAGATTGAATCGGTTTAGTAGCACGTATATAAAGCTGTGCTTTGTGCTGACAAGAAAGCATACTGGCACAGTGTCTGGATCCATGGAGCCAGCATACATGGTATTGGAGAGGCCAGTTAGGAGTTGCTGCTAAATATCTGAAGGGAGGTGGGCGTGCTAATATGCAAGGGAGGTTGAAGGGGGGTTAAATTTGGCCCTAACCTTGTACTGTTTTCAGCTGATATAATGGCTATGTCCTCTGGAGAGAAGTATGTTTTGATGTTGTACATTGGCTTAGTGCAGTGCTAGGTATATCTTCTAAAGATTTCTGATGGTTGAAAAGATCTCATGATTGTCTGTCTTTACACATGTGGCAATTTCAGATTATTTAGATTTGATTTTGTGTACAAATTCTTAATCTTTTTGAGATCTCTCTTTTTTTTTTTTTTTTTTTTTTTTTTTTTTTTTTTTTTTTTTTGGTAGGTTGAGGAATTTACTTTTGTTGTGCAGTTTGTGTATGCATAGGAAGTGATTCCTTGGTGCATGCATTTAGGTGAGCATGGAAGCTGTCCGTTAATGTAACAGTTTGGGAGAGTGCATCATTGAGTGATAGCAATACTTAAAGCCATCAGCTGGGTGGTCAGATCTAACAAATGATACGGTAACTAAGGGTATAAGACCATAGTGGAGTTCTATTGGTGAGGACTAGATCCTATTTTTTAATTTTAAGATGCTGTATTTTTCAGCCTTGTGGTCTGAGGAGTTAACATTTATGAAATCTAGGAAGCATTGTGCATACTTGTGATAATTTAGTTTTCCCAGTTAATGGAAAAATACTTGAAATCGCCCTGGAAAATAGTATTTGGCTCATTGGGAAGATGCTTATTTGCTTTGATATGCCTCATGGAGTGTGGGTTGCCATGGAGGGGGGTTTGGTAGTTTGCAGTGAAATGGTTTAGGTTTTTATTGATGGTATGTAGGATATGGGAGAGCTCAAGACCAGTGTCTTGTCTTAATAGTCTTGACGTAGTATGACTACTTTCTAACATACCACTCCAGCAACCTGTTCAAGTCCGCTTCCAAAAACAAGTGAAACCTGGTACTGAGGGGTGCTCTTGCTACTTTGAAACCATTTCAGTAACTATGCAGATATGTAAAATTTTGAGAGTCAGGAAGACCTGTAATGAGCACAACTTCTTATTCAGTCTTTTAGCATTGAACAGCACTACCCTTAGTTTTGATTTTATTTGATCATGCTGCTAATTTAAGAAAAAAAATCACTAATTTTGACAAGTAAACAAAAAGGCATGAGGAAAGATGTGCAAGCCTTTCCTAACAATGCATGATCCACCTTTTGGGAGTCCACCACAGAAATCCTGATTACTTGCCCTGACTGTTCCACACTTGAAGCAGAAGGGGGTTGCATCTCTCTGCACCTTCCTGTCTGGCAGGGTAAGTGAATCAAGGAAGTTGTATGTACAGGTTAAACTGTTCCTTTTGTGTTCACTCCATGGTCATTTATCTTTTCCCGTTCTTGAAGTTGCACCCCATCAGAAGGGAGTGACCAAACCAGAAGTGACAAACCTCTTGTGCAAAAGAGCAGTCCAATAGGTTGTACAATTTGGAAAAGGTCCAGGTAATACTTAAGGCCCTGGTTTCCTTAACCTGTTTCATAGAAAAGACAAGGCCCTGGGTGGTGCCAATGCAATCAATCCTTCTATGTTCATATAAAGAAGACTGGGTGTACTCTTAGATGTCCATGATATCTACTTCCATATCAAGGTAGCCAGGGAGTGCTGGAGTTTCCTGCATTTTAGTTGGTAGCCAGTGATTTTTCAATTTGGGGTTCTTGTGTTTGGTCTCACAACCCCCTCCCCCCACCGATGTGCTTGCTAAATTCATGGCAGCCATTGCAGTTCATCTTAGGCAGAGAAGAACCAATGTTTTCTCATAACTGGATGACTGGTTCCGAGGTCTCCTTAAAAACACTTATTCCAGCCATGGACAACTTACTGCAACTGTTCCAGTCCTTGGGATTACCCTTTAACACTACAGAGTATCAGATGCAGTCATCGTAAGCAATAATCTTTACAGGAAGTATCCTAGGCATTTCTGTCCTTTTTTTTTTTTTTTTTTTTAGCCATCCTTCCCAAAGACTGAAATCATATCAAGGTTCCCAGTCTGCTGTCATCTCCTGTAGTGACAGCAGTGCAATGCCTCAGAGTTCTGAGGTTTATGGCAGCAACTGTCTTTTGAGGTCCTTTCATAATATGTTATGTGAGGGTCCTGCAGTGGACCTTGAATGTTCCCTGCAGTCAGATAACTGACCATGCATGCCTTTCAATCGATATTTACCAGGTGTGCTGCAGGCACCTTAACCGGTGACTTCATCTGGGCAACCTTTCTCAAGGCAATCCTTTTTACTGTCCTGTTCATCATCATGGATGTGTCAGATTGATAAGGTGTCACTGTCTGGAGCAGACAGTTTGAGACATTTATTTATTATTTATTTGACATTTGTTGACCAGGTTAGTCAGACCTGAGCCAAAGCACTTTATCAGCGGAGGCCCGGGGAGAAAAGCTCCACAATTAGAACAAACAGAATAACCAAATCTCAGGATACAATATTTCATAAAAATGAACAAAATAATTAAGTACATATTTAACACATTTAGTGAGTAAATGCTCACATATGTCAATGAATTAAGGAGCACAATCCCTATAATATAGGGTCATTTTCATAGCTTGAGAATTATTCTAGTTTAGTTGACTTGGATCTAGTAACAAAGAAAATTGGATGTCGAACATCAATGTACACTAAGAGCAGAGAGGGAGGAAGAGTACAGGGTGGGCAGTCAAGGAGGGTAGTTGCAGTGACAGATCCATGTACTGGAGAGTTTTTGGTTGCAGTTTTGAGATTTTGATGGTGATTCAGATTTCTTGTATCCAAAGGAAGTTTATTCCGTGATCTGGGAGGGAGTGGCTGCAAAGGTTTTGTCCTGTTCTTGTTTTAGATTTGAAGGTTTTGTTCAGTGCTTTGGAGTTACGTTGGAGAGAGAGGGATATCAGTGGGGCTATGTTGGGTTGGAAGGAGGGCAGATGCAAGATAGAATGTATGATCTAAAGCTGAGAGAGAAGCAGAAGATGGGGAAATTCTAATCAATTTAAGCTTTTCAGGGCAAGACGGTGGTGAGAGTAGTATGTTTGATCAGCAGCAAATCGAAATTTTATTGTAGGTGGATCCTAATTTTGTTAGAGTAGTTGAAGATTGGTGTGTATTTGTGATCGATAGATTAGGCTGTGGAGAAGTTAGGTGTGGAATAGGGAGATTTTAGCTTTATAGAAACTAGAACTTTGTCCAGCAAAGGAGTTAAGTGCAGGTTCAGTTTGAGTTGGTCATCAGTGATGACCCCAGTAGCTTGGTGTGAGATTCCCCAGTGATGGAAGTATTATTAAAGGATGAGATCGAGGAGGAGGATTTAAGATGGTTCATAGTTTTGGGGATAAAAAGCGGGAGTTTAGTTTTCTTGGGATTTAGAATTAGCTGATTATTGGTGAGCCAGTATTCTATTGTCAGAGGCAAAGGCCAGTCTTGCAGTTAAATGCCATAGAGATAAGAGCAGTCCTCCCGCAAGGCACAAGAGCCGTCCACTTGTACAAATTGGTAGTACTTTGTAATGTTCATAGGTAGGTACTAGGCTATCTGCCCAAGGGCCTACGTAAGCCTAGCCAACAAGGTTCCCTGGCTTACGCCACCCAAGAAAGTTATTTTCCTGTGCCACTGTCGAGCAGAGACACAGAAGTGATCCCCGGGGTATATTTCTTATTTCCCATCCAATCATCAAGATTTTTCTTGAAGAGTGCTAATAAAGAACTTTGCTTGACATAGATGGGTAGCCTGTTCCAGAGTATGGGAAGTCTCTGGGACAGGAATCTATCCCTCCAGCATGTCCTGTTTATTGTGGTGACAAGCTTTAGGTCCCTAGAGCGTGTAGCTCGGAGGGATTGGGATTTCTTTAGGTGTAGCATGTCCAACAGCTCTGAGTTTGATATAGCTTTATATGTTAGGCAGTAATCACCTTGGAGTAGGCGATATGCTACAGAGTAAAGCTGGAGTTTTTTGAGGCGGTTAGTGTAGGGCATTTGTTTGAGGCCAGCAATCCTCTTTGCGTGGTACTTCTGTGGGCTTTCCAGCTGCTGCAGTTGTCTTGTGAGGTACATTCCAAAAGGGGCATTGTCCTCTATAATGGGTCTAAAGAGTGAAAGGAACAATGACCTCTCTATAATGGGTCTAAAGAGTGAAAGGAACAATGATCTCTCTTTTTCCTGGATGAGAACCCTGTTATGATGAGGTGTGCCATGTAGAAGGGCTTCATGACTACTGTGGCAATGTGGCTATCAAAGGAGAGACTACTGTCCACCTGGGTCCTAAGGTCTCATCACAAATTCGGTGTTAAGTAGATTGCTGCCTATGTGGTAGTTCATGGGTACAGAGTTTTTACCAAAGGGGATGACACTGCACTTTTTGGCATTGAGCTTGAGGCCATGGCTCTGACACCAGGCATCTGTCTCAGTGAGGCCCTTCTGTAGGATGTCCACATCATTTGGGGACTTGACTATGGCTCCTAGTTTGCAATCATCTGTGAATTTCGTTAGCCAGAGGCCTTCTGTGTTAGTCTGTACTTCAGAGAAGTAGGTACCAAACAGGAGAGGTCCCAGGACGGAACCCTGTGGTACTCCACTTGTCAGTGCTTTGAGGTAAGATTTTAAGTCTGCTACTTTTACAGTCTGGGTTCTGTCAGTGAGCCAGTTGACACCCCATCTTGTGACGTAGGGATTTATACCTAGTTTAGTGAGTTTAGCTATAATTTCAGAATGTGGGATGGTGTTGAAAGCCTTGGCGAGGTCACGATAGGCTGTGTGAACCACCTTACCCTCCTCTACGGCTTTGGTGACTGCCTCGAAGTCAGGTTCAGGAGGCATGATCTGCCTTTCACAAACCCGAACTGGGTGGGATCCAGAGTTTGGAGGTTACCAATGTCTTTCAGTTCCATGATGATACCTTCCGTGGGCTTGCAGACCAGGCTCGTCCGGCTAATAGGTCGATAGTTCCTGGAATCTGTGGTGGTTCCCCCTTTGTGGAGTGGGTTAACTGTTGCTGTCCACCATTCAGTGGGCACAAAGCCTGATGCAAGGCTATTATTGAACATGGTGCTGAAGTGGGGAGCCAGTTCATTATGAAGTTTGTGTAAAACGCAGCCTGGGATGTTGTCCTGTCCATTGGATGCTGTGTTTTTTTGGCTTTAGAGAGTGCAGCTTTTACCTGCGTAGTTGTGATTACAGGGACTCTGCATTCTTCCTGTATAGATATTGGCCTTTTCGGGGGGGGGGGGAGGGTAGAGTTTGCACTGAACCTATTTACCAGGATGTTGGCAATATCGGTTGGTTCTGTAATTTTCATACCGTTGTGCTGTAACCCAGAGCAGATCTGGGTGTTGCCATCGAGATTCTTGACATAGCTATAGAATACTTTGTGGTTGTCCTTAGAATTAGTGGTGATTTGTTTTCGTAGCTAGCTTTGGAAGATCTTATAAGGGATCTTAGCTTCTTACTGAGGCTGACCAGGGAGCTCTTCCACTCATGGGATTTTAATCTCTTTTGCAATAGTTTCTTCCTTCTGTTGTACAGTTTGTTTATGGCAGGGGATCACCATATTGGCTTTTTTTTAAGGATAGCATCTTGGTTCTGTTTGGGATAGCACGAGCCATGCACTCGTGTAAGTGCTTATAGAGTGCATTTGTGTAGGATTCAACAGTCGTAACTGTATTGTCCATCTTCATGGGTGTCATGAAGTTCACCACTTCTGTCTTAAGAAGCATGAAGTTGTCTTTGGAGAAATTTTTTACCGTGGTTTCCTTAATGGGTGGTGGGGTTGGGATGTGGTTGTCAAGGGTGATTAGCTTATGTTTGGATCGGACTAACAAGGAGTTTACTTCAATTGTGGAACACCGATCACTCATGTTGGTAATGACTAGGTCTAGGATATTGTTGCCCCTGGTGGGGGTGTGGATAAGTTGATCCAGGGCATTGGAGTTTGAATTCCAGAAAGCGTTGAGCTAAGGAGTTGGTACAAGAGTAGTTTTCCCAGTTTAATGGTGGGTAGTTGAAGTCGCCCATTATTAGGGTGTTTGGTTGAACCCTAATATTTTCCAGTACATCAAGAAAAGAGGAGTGGGAATCCTGGGGCATGTAGGGGGATCTGTAACAAGCTACAGTTTGGATTGCAGTTTTGCCCAGAGTTAGTTGCACTTGGATAACCTCGGATGCATTATTCTGAGCAACTAGCCTGGAGGTGTGGATGTCCTTAATGAATATGGACACACCTCCGCCTTTGGTGTTTCAGTCCAGGTTACTTGGCCGAAAAGTGTATTATGAGTTATAGCCTGGTATTGCAGGGGTGCTCTCTGGAGCCTTGAACCAGGTCTCAGTCACTGCACAGATATCGAGGCACTCCTTAAAATGGAGAACATTGAGTGAGTGCATTTT